>NW_007253950.1:1187280-1229713 GCF_000164805.1 Carlito syrichta
CCGGAGCCCAGCAGGTGGAGGCTGCGGTGGCCGGAAGCGGCCACTGCACTCCAGTCTGGGAGACAGAGTGAGACTCCAACTTAAAAAAAAAAAAAAGAAAATAGAAAAAAAATTAGCTGGGCATGGTGGCACACATGGCTAAAGGGCGATACAGTGAGACCCTGACTCCAAAAACAACCCCCACCCGAAAATAGTGAGTGATTGCAAGAATGTGGAGAAATTGGAACTCGTATGCACAGTTGGTGGGATAAAATAGTACAGCCACTATGGAAGACAGCGTGGTGGTTCCTTAAAAGATTGAAAGTATAATTACCATATGATCCATCAATTCTACTTCTGGGTATCTATCTAAAAGAGTTGAAAGCAGAATCTTGAAGCAATAACTGCACATCCATGTTTATTGCAGCATTTTTCACAATAGCCAAGAGGTGGAAACAACCCAAGTGTCCATCAACAGATGAATGAGTAAGCATAATGTAGTGAATACATACAATAGAATTTTATTTATTTATTTATTTATTTTTGAGTTGAAGTCTGTCACCCAGGATGGAGTGCAGCAACATGCTCATGGCCACCCCAGCATCAATCTCCTGGGCTCCGGCCATCCTTCCACCTCAGCCTTCCAAGTAGCCGGAACTACAGGCGTATGCTACCACACCCAGCTATATATATATTTTTATTTATTGTAGAGACGAGGTCTTGCCAAGTTGCTCAGGCTGGTCTCGAACCCGCAGGCTTAGGCAGTCCTCTTGCCTCCGTCTCCCAAAGTGCTGGAATTATAGGCTTGAGCCATCGTGCCCAGCCAGAATATTATTTATTAACCCCTTTTACGTGTACCCCAAGAATACTCACCAGTGGCACTTGCGGCTGCAGTGTTTATCCTAAGATAGTTCGTGGATTGCAGTCCTAGCATTACCTCCAGTTTGCCATGAAATATCCAGTTTTTATTATTATTTTTGTATCACCCTAGCATATTGATAGTTTTGGGAAACAAATGCTACTTATAGCATTCTGTTTTTAGTAGCGATATTTCAATTTACAAAATATAATAATCAGCCGGGCTCGGTGGCTCAGCCTGTAATCCCACGCCTTTGGGAGGCTGAGGTGAGTGGATTGCCTGAGCCCGCAGGTTCGAGACCCACCTGGGCAGCGAGACCTCATCTCTACAATAAATCAAAAAATCAGCCGGGCGTGGTAGCGCATGCCTATAATTCCGCTACTTGGAAGGCTGAGGCGGAAGGATCGCGGAAGCCCAGCAGGTCGAGGCTGCAGCGGCCGGGAGCGGCCACTGCACTCCAGTCTGGGCGACAGAGTGAGACTCCAACTCAAAAAAAAAAATAATAATAATAATTCTTTTTTTTTTTTTTGGTAATTCTCTTTAGGATTAGAGATAAGTTCTGTTTAGAAATAACTCTGAAAAGAGTTTTTATATTTTATTTTCACATTAAAACCCAGTCCGACTTGCTTCAGCCTCAAAGAGTGTGTTTATGTAAAATTAAATGAATGTGGCAACAAGCTACATTTTTTTTCTAAACAGGATACAAGTTAAAAAGAAAGGAAATTCTGACAATGCTACAATATGGATGACCTTGAGGACATTATGACAAGTGAAATAAGTCAGTCACAAAAGGGCAAATACTATATGATTACATTTATATGAGGTAACTTGAATAGCCAAATCCATAAAGATGGGAAGTATGGTGGTTGCCAAATGCTATGGGGGAAGAGAAAATGGGGAACTGTTTAATAAGCAAAGAATTCCATTTTGCAACATGAAAAAAATCTGATTATTGCTTGTGCAAAAACATGAATATATTTAAACACTAAAAGATGGAACTGTTTGGTAACTCTTTCTATGAGGACACTAATCCTATCAGATTAAAACTGCACTCTTATGACCTTTTGAATCTTGATTACTTTCTTAGAGAACCATCACCAAATACAGCCACACTGGGATTTAGGGATTCAACATATGAATTTTGTGTGGGAGACATAAACATTCTGTTCATAACAAGCAGCAACAACAAATTCTGGGAAGGGAGAATCTGATATATCATTTTAGATTCCCAATTTTCATCAAAAAATGTTGATGACTTGCAAAAACAAAACACAAGAAAGTATGGTCCATACACAGGGTTGAGGAGAGTAGAAGCTGTCTCTTGAGGAAGCCCAAACATTGGGCTTACAAGACAAAGACTTTAAACCAGCTATTATACATATGTTCAAAGAATAAAAGGAAGTCATGTCTAAAGAATTCAAGTATGAAAACAATGTCTCACCAATAGAGAACATCTATAAAGAAATAAGAATTATAAAATAGGAACCAAATAGAAATTCTGGAGTTGAAAAATGTAATTTTTCAGCTGAAAACTTCACTAAAAGGGCTCAAAAGCAGTATTTGGCCAGGCATGGTGGTTCCTGCTTATAGTCCCAGCACTTTGGGTGACCAAAGTAAGAGGATTGCTTGAACCTAGAAGTTGGAGACCAGCCTGGGCAACACAGTGAGTAATGAGATCTCATCTCTACAAAAATAATAATAATAATAATCAGCAGGGTGTGGTGATGCACACCTGTAGTTCCAGTTACTTAGGAGACTGAGGCAGAAGGATCACCTGAACACAAGAGGCCAAGGCTGTGGTGAGCTGTGATCATGCCACTGCACTCCAGTCCGGGCAACAGAGTGAGACTCTGACATGAATGAAAGAAAGGAAGGAAGGAAGAAAAGAAGGAAGGAAGAAGCAGGTTTAAATTTTTTTTTTAATTTTAAAGATGTGGGGTTCAATTCAGAATTAGGTATACAAATGTTCATTATGCAGGTACCCTTGTTGATGAGGTGTGCCCCTCCCTCCCCTGGCAGCTTCCAACTACTGCCAATCCCTTTTTTATAGTATTATGATGATTATTCAAGGTCTGCCTATGAGTGAGAACATGTGGTACTCAGTTCTTTGTTTCTGTAATAGATCACTTGGTATTATAGACTCTAAGTCTATTCACATTGCTGCAAAGTTCATAATTGTGTCCTTTTTTATGGCTGTGTAATATTCCATTGTATTTATGTATCACATTTTAAAAATCTAGTTCTCTTTCAAAAAGCAGGTTTTAGCTGGCAGGAGAAAGAATGTTTGAACTTGAAGATAGGTCAGTCAAGATCTAGTCTGCAAGATGGAAAGTGAGTGGTGGGTAGGAATGAAAAAAGTGAACAGAGCTTTGAAGATCTTCATGACACTATCAAGCATACCCACATATGTGTAGTGGGGGGGTCTCAGAAGTAGAAAAAAGAAGGTAGCAGAAAAAACTATTTGAAGAAAAAATGGCTAAAAATTCTCCAAATTTGATGAGTAACATTAACTTGTAATGAATCTCAATGAATTCCAGGTAGAATAAACTCAAAGAGACTACCACCTAAACATATCATCACAAAAGCTTAGAAAGATAAAGAGGTAATCTTGAAAGCAGCAAGAGAAAAAATTTATCACAGACAAGGAATCTTCAATAAGATTAACTGCTGTTTTCTTATCATAAATCATAGATACCAGAAGGTAGTAGAAAGACCTAGTCAAAGTGCTGAGAAAAGAATAGTGTCAACCAATAATTCTATACCCAGCAATGCTATCCTTTGAAAGCAAATCAGAAATAAACATTCCTATATAAACAAAAACAGTACATTTGTCTAGCAGACCTAATTACAAGAAATATCTGTTTTGTTTTCTGTTTAATTTTATTTATTATTATTATTTTTTTATTTTTATTTTATTATTATTATTTTTGAGTTGGAGTCTCACTCTGTCACCCAGACTGGAGTGCAGTGGCCACTCCTGGCCACCACAACCTCGAACTGGTGGGCTCCGGTGATCCTTCTGCCTCAGCCTTCCGAGTAGCTGGAACTACAGGTGCACGCTACCACACCTGGCTTATTTTGATTTATTGTTGAGATGAGGTCTCGCCAAGTTGCCCAGGCGGGTCTTGAACCCATGGGCTCAGGCAATCCACTCACCTCAGCTTCCCAAAGGCACGGGATTTACAGGCTGAGCCACCGAGCCCGGCTTAGGTGATTTTTTTTTTTTGAGTTGGAGTCTCACTCTGTTGCCCAGACTGGAGTGCAGTGGCATGCTCCCGGCCACCACAGCCTCGACCTGCTGGGCTCCGGCGATCCTTCTGCTTCAGACTTTCGAGTAGCTGGAATTACAGGCATGTGCTACCACACCCGGCTGATTTTTTGATTTATTGTAGAGATGAGGTCTTGCCAAGTTGCCCAGGCGGGTCACAAGAAATATTAAAGGAAATTCTTCAAACTGAAATTAAGGGACATTAGACAGTAAGTCAAATTCACACAGTGAAATAAAAAGCACCAGCAAGGGTAACTACATATGTAAATATAAATGACAGTACAAATTACTTTTGTTTGTAACTCTTTTCTCCTCCTCCTCCTCCTCCTCCTCCTTCTTCTTCTCTCTCTCTCTCTCTCTCTCTCTCTCTCTCTCTCTCTCAGACACAAGGTCTTGCTGTGTTGCCCAGGCTGGTCTCAAACTCCTGGACTCAAACAATCCTCCTACCACAGCTTCCCGAAGTGCTGGGATTACAGGCATGTGCTACCATACCCAGCTATAGCTCTTTCTTCTATTTGATTTACAAAATGACTGTGTAAAGCAATAATCATTAAAAACTATGTTGATGGGTTTTAATTATATAAGGATGTAATTTACACGAAAATAATGGCACAAAGAGAGGGAAGGAATTAAAACTATATTGGAGCAAAGGATTATGCTATTAAAATTAATTTGGTATTCCTCCAAATTTGATTCTTTTAAATTACAACATTAATTCTGCTTCCCAGGGGGAACAATAAGAAAGTAACTCTAAAAATATGGTGATCACACACACACATACAAACATGGGAAATAAAATACTGTAAATATCTATTCAACGAAAAAGAAGGTAATAATGAAGGAATAGAGGGGGGGAAAGGCTATATATATAAAACAAATAGAAAAATGGCAGACAGAACTCTCATCTCTTCAGTAATTACATTGAATATAAATGGATTAAAATTTCCAATTATAAGCAGAATTTGACAGAATAGATTTTTTTTTTTGAGTTGGAGTCTCACTCTGTCTCCCAGACTGGAGTACAGTGGCCGCTCCTGGCCACTGCAGCCTTGACCTGCTGGGCTCTGGCAATCCTTCTGCCTCAGGCTTCCAAGTAGCTGGAACTACAGGTGTGCGCTACCACGTGCAGCTAATTTTTTGATTTATTGTAGAGATGAGGGCTCGCCAAGTTGCCCAGGCGGGTCTTGAACCCGCAGGCTCAGGCAATCCACTCATCTCAGCCTCCCAAAGCGCAGGATTACAGGCTGAGCCACTGAGCCCGGCCAGAATAGATTTTTACAAAACATAATCCAACTATATTCTGTCTATAAGAGGTACACCTTCTAGTCAAAGGCACATATAGGTTGAAAGTAAAAGAATAGGGCCAGGCATGATGGCTCACACCAGTCTTCCCAGCACTTGAGAAGACTGAGACAGGAGGATTGCTTGAGGTCAGGTGCTCAAGACTAGCCTTGGCGACATAGTGAAATTCTGTCTTTACAAAAAATTTAAAAATTACCTGGGCATGGTGGCATGTGCCTGTAGTCCTAGTTACTCGAGAGGTTGAGACAAAAGGCTCACTTGAGCCCAGGAGGTTGAGGCTGCAGTGAGCTATGATTGCATCACTGTATTCTAACCAAGGTACCAAAGGGAAGAAAAAGAGAAAAAGAAAGAAAGAAAGAAAGAAAGAAAGAAAGAAAGAAAGAAAGAAAGAAAGAAAGAAAGAAAGGAAGGAAGGAAGGAAGGAAGGAAGGAAGGAAAAGAAAATAGAAACAGAGCTTCTTCTCCAAGAAAACACTAAATGGCAGATGATACCAGTGCAGTGAGAGGACCTGGAGGCATTGCCAGAGGCATCCAGGGCTGGGGTCATGGCTATGGTCAGGCCTAGGGCCAGGACTGCAGCCACAGAGTTCAAGGAGTCAATGCAGGACAAGAGTGAATGCCCATACCAAGCCTGGCTGCATGGTTATGACATAAAGATGAAGTCCCTAAAGGAGATCTCTCTTCTCCCTTACCATCAAAGAGTCAGAAATCATTGGCTTTTTCCTGGAGCAATCTCTCAAGGATGAAATTTTGTTTTGTTTTCTTTTGTTTTGTTTGAGTTGGGGTCTCACTCTGTCACCCAGACTGGAGTGCAGTGGCCGCTCCCGGCCACCGCAGCCTCGACCTGCTGGGCTCCGGCGATCCTTCTGCCTCAGCCTTCCAAGTAGCTGGAACTACAGGCGTGCGCTATCATGCCCGGCTAATTTTTTATTTATCGTAGAGATGAGGTCTCGCCAAGTTGCCCAGGCGGGTCTCGAACCCGCGGGCTCAGGCAATCCACTCACCTCAGCCTCTCAAAGGCGCGAGACTACAGGCTAAGCCACCAAGCCCGGCAAGGATGAAATTTTAAAGATTATGCCAGTGCAGAAGCAGACCCATGACGGCCAGTGGACCAGATTCAAGGCATTTGTTGCCATCAAGGACTACAATGACCAGTTAGTCTGGATGTTAAGCACTCCAAGGCTAAGTGTTCCATTGCCACCTTATGGGCCATCATCCAGGCCTAGCTCCCCATTGTTCTCATGCAGGGAGGCTACTAGGGAAGCAAGACCAGCAAGCCCCACATGCTCCCTTGCAAGGTAACAGGCCACTGTGGCTCTGTGCTGAGGTGCCTCACCCTGGCCCCAGAAACACTGGCATCGTCTTGGCCCCTGTGCTCAAGAAGCTGCTGCTGATGTCTGGTAGATGACCGCTACACATCACCCAAGGGCTGCACTGCCACTCTGGCCAACTTCACCAAGGCCACCTTTGATGCCATCTCCAAGGCCTATAGCCATCTGACCCCCAACCTCTGGAGAGAGACCGTATTTGCCAACTTTCCAAGTCAGGAATTCACTGACCATTTTGTCAAAACCCACACCAGTCTCATGCAGGGGACCCAGGTTCCAGCTGTGGCTATAACATAGGGTTTTTAAACAAGAAAACTCAAGTGGATTCAGCCTTTAAAAAAAAAAAAGTACAGGGACCAGGCTCAGTGGCTCAGTCTGTAATCCCAGCACTTTGGGAGGTCGAGGAGAATGGATTGCCTAAGCCCGTGGGCTCGAGACAAGCCTGGGCAACTTGGCAAGACCTCATCTCTACAATAAATCAAAAATTAGCTGGGCACGGTAGTGTGCACCTGTAATTATGGCTACCTGGAAGGCTGATGCGAAAGAATCGCTGGAGCCCAGTGGGGCAACGCTGGGGTGGCTATGAGCATGCCACTGTGCTCCAGCCTGGGTGATGAACTAAAAAAAAGGTATAGGATTAGGATAGGTATACAATGCAAATATTAACCAAAAGAGAGCTAAACTACCTATACTAATATCAGACAAAATAGATTTTAAGGCAAATTGTGTTGCTAGAATCAAAAAGGGATATTTATAATAATAAAACTCCTCTGGAAGACATAACAAGTATAAACATATATACGTCTAACAGCAATACCCCAAAATACATGAATCAGAAATTGACAGACTTGAAGGGACAAATGGACAATGAAGCGATAATAGTTGGAGACTTCGATACCCCACTTTCAAGAATAAATAGAACTAGGTAGAAAGTCAATAAGAAAATAGAGGATTTGAACTGCATTTTAAAACAATTAGACCTTACAGACATCTATAGAACACTACACCCTACAATAACAGAATACACATTCTACTGAACTGTGCATGGAAAATTCCTCAGGATATACCATATTTTAAGTCATAAAATAAACCTCAATACATTTTAAATAATTGAAAACACTCAAAGTATGTTTTCCAGGTACAGTTAAATGAAATAACATGAGGTAATTTCAGAAATCTACAAATATGTGAAAATTAAACTACAAAATCCTAAATAACCAGTGAGTAAAAAGAAATTATAGAGAAAATCAGAGACTTGAGATGAATAAAACAGAAACACAACAGGCTAAAACTTATAGCTAAAGCAGAAGGAAATTTATAGCTGCAAATGCCTGTAATAAAAGGGAGAAAATTCTCAAATCAATAACCTAAGATTCTACTTAAAAAACTAATTTTTAAAAAAGAGAAACTAAACTCCAAACAAGCTGAAGAAATTAAATAATATAGATTAAGTGGAAATAAATCCAATAAAGAAACAGAAAAGCAGTAGAGAGGCCGGACTTGGTGGCTCAATCTGTAATCCCAGCACTTTGGGAGGCTGAGGCGAGAGGATTGCCTGAGCCCACAGGTTCGAGATCAGCCCGGGCAACTTGGTGAGATGTCATCTCTACAATAAATAAAAAATTAGCTGGGCGTGGTAGCGTGCACCTGTAGTTTCGGCTACTGGAAGACTGAGGCAGAAGGATCGTGGAGCCCAGCAGGTTGATGCTGGGATGGCTGTGAGTGTGCCATTGCTTTCCAACCTGGACGACAGAGTGAGACCTTAGACTCAAAAAAATAAAAATAAAAATAAATAAGGAAATAAAGAAAGAAAAGAAAAGCAATAGAGAAGATCAATGAAACCAAAAGTTGGTTCTCTGAAAATATTGACAAAATGTGCCAACCTTCAGCTAAACTTACCGTGAAGAAAAGAAAGAAGGCACAACATAACAAAATCAGGAATGAAAGAGGATATGGTAGTAACCAGGTTACAGAAAGAAAAAAGATAAGGGAATACTGTGAACAATGGGTGGCAGCAAGTTAGATAATGTAAATGGAATGAACAAATACTCAGAAGACACAAACTACCAAAAACTGCTAAAGAAAAAAAGAAAATCTGAATAGCTCTATTACAAGTAGAGATTGGGTCAGCAATATAAAAGCCTTCCACAAAGAAGAGCCCAGGCCCAGATGTCTTCACTGTGAATTCTACCAAAAGTTTAAGGAAGAATTAACACCTGTCCTCTTCAAAATCTTCCAAAAACAGAAGAGGAAGGAGGACTTCCCCAATTCATTCTATGAGGCCAGTATAGTCCTAATACCAAAACCAGATAAAGACATTGCAAAAAAAGAAAACTGGGCAACCCCTTCGGGTCCACTCCCATTGTGGGAGCTTTTCTGTCCTCTCAATAAATCCTGCTTTCTAAAAAAAAAAAGAAAAGAAAACTAAGACCAATATTTCTTAACATAAATGAAAAATTTATTAGCAAATTAACCCAACACATAAAAAGGATTAACTGGCCAGGTGTAGTGGTGCATGCCTGTAGATGTTCAACATGTTTGGTCATTCAAAAAATACAAACTACATGCGTTTCATACCACAAGCATGCCTATAATTTTTTTTTTTTTTTTTTGGCGTTGAAGTTGGAGTCTCATTCCATCGCCCAGGCTGGAGTGCAGTGGCATGCTCACAGTGTTGAACTGCTGGGCTCTGGTGAGCTTTCCACCTCAGCCTTCCAAGTAATTGGAACTACAAGCGCGCACTACCACACCCAGCTAATTTTTTGATTTATTATAGAGATGAGGTCTCACCATGTTGCGCAGGCTGGTCTCGAACCCGCGGGTTCGGACAATCCTCTTGTCTCAGTCTCCCAAAGTGCTGGGATTACAGGCTTGAGCCACTGTGCCCAGCCGGCTATAAATTTTTAAAAAGACAGATAATAACAAGTGTTGACAAACTAAAACCATTATAAATAGATAATGGGAATGTAAAATGTTGTTTCCAGTTTTGATTACAGTTTGACAATTTGTAAGAAAAGTTTAACATAAATTTTCCGTAAGATTCATCAATTGCACTTCTAGAGACATTTGCCCAAGATAAATGAAAACATATGTTCACACAAAGACTTGTATAGCAATGCTCGTGGCAGCACTATTCTTAGTAGCCCAGAATTGGACACAACCCAAATGTCTATCAGCTGGTGAATAGATAAAATGTGAAACATCCATACAACAGAATATTATTCAGTCAGAAAAAAGAATGAAGTACGGATACATGGTAAAACATAGATGAACTTAAAGGTCAGGCACAGTGGCTCATGTCTGTAATCCCAGGACTTTGGGAGGCTGAAGTGGGAGGATTGCTTGAGCCCAGGAATTTGAGACCAGCCTGGGCAACTTAGCGAGAACTCATCTCTACAAAAAATAAATTAGCCGGGCATAGTGATGTGTGCCTGTAGTCCCAGCCACTTGGGAGACTGAGGCGGAAGGATTACCTAAGCCCAGAAGGTCGAGGCTATGGTGAGCTGTCATCGTGCCACTGTACTCTAGCCTAGGAGACAGAATGAGACTCTAACTCAAAAAAAAAAAAAGAAAAAAGGAAAAATGAACTTCAAAAACACCATGCTACATGAAAGTGGCCAGACATAAAAGGTAACATATTGAATTCTTTTATTTTCATGAAATATCCAGAAATGGGAAATCTATAGAGATAGCAATTAGATTAATAGTTTACTGAGGGTTGAGGGTTGGAAGCGAGAGTGACTGTAGATGATCCTGAGAGATCTTCCTGGGGATTGAATGTTCTAAAGTTGAATTGTGGTGATAGTTGCACAACTCTGTACATTTACTGAAAACCATTGCATTGTACACTTACAATGAAATAAAATAAAGAGCTGCCCCCCCCAAAACCAATGAAAAACCTACAGTTTATTTCTTCATTCTACTGTTGATAGATACGCAGTTAGGAGCTATTATAAGCATTGTTATTGCGAACATTCTTGTGTATGTCACTTGGTGGACATATATACACTTTTAATTTTAATTTTAAAGTAGCCAAATTTATCATTTGTTTCCTTTATGGTTAGTGTTTTTTGATATACCATTTAAGAAATCTTTGCCTACTTTAGGCTCATAAAAATATATCCCTGTTTTCTTCTAAAATACTTATTATTTTACTTTTCAAATTTAGAGCAACAATAAATTTGAAATTGCTTTTATATATATAGTGTGAGATAAAGGGTCAGCATCCATATTTTTCTATTTGGATAATTAATGGATGCCACACCATTTTTTAAAAGCACTGTAGATTTATAGTAAGTCTCAAATCAGATGGGAAAGTCCTCCAATTTTGCTATTATTCTTCAAGATGGCTTTAACCCTTCTTGGTCTTCTGCCTCTCCATATAGATTTTAGAATTGGTTTATAGTAAAAATCATCCTGGGATGTTGACTAGAATTGCATTGAATCTGCAGACCAATTTGAAGAAATTAGAAAAAGACTTGTTATAATATTGAGGATCCCTCTCCATGGTCATGGTATGGGTCTCCATTTATGTAGCCATTCTTTAATTATTTCTCAAAAAAATTTCTGTAGTTTTCAGTGTAGAAGTCTTACATGCCCTTCATTAGATTTCTTTCTAAGTTTTAAATTGTTTAAGAAAATGGGAGCCATGGCTGACCTAGGGAGACTATAGCGGCAAGAGCCACAGAAAAAGATGCAGGTCTAGCGAAAAGCTGAGTCACAAAGATGGCTGAGCACTTGCTGCAGGAAGCAGAAGGCCCTGTGTCTGAGGATGGAGGACCCCTAAACCAGGGCAGGGGGCTGAGCTGCTTGAGGAAGCCCCAGTATTACCCTCCCCTGATATTCCCATCCCAGTTGCTTTTGGGTATTCTGCATACCTGCCTGGGAGATCCAGGAAAATTCTTTCTGTGTTACATTTGGTCATAAATCTGTGACTTCCCTCTCCAGCTGACCTGTCCTTCTGGAACACTAGGGCAAGAGGGCCTCTGGTGGGGGCGGGGGTACCTCTCTGCTCCATCTGGGCAGCCCCCCTTCTTATAATCCCACGTTCCTGAAGAATCCCTTCCTCTCTCTTGTCCTGACCCTTAGGGTTGAATCCTGATCCTGCAGCTGGGGACTTCCCAAAGCTCCACCAGCCCCGTTCGTAGGTCGCCCCCTCTCCATACCACCCTTCGGGGGTCTTCTGTGCTGTGAGGTTGAGGGGAGAGCTTCTTGGAGCCCCAAAATAGCAAACTGGAGACAAAAACAGAAGAGTACAGAACAAGAGTCCAGACCCAGTGCTGGCTCACACAGACATTCTCCTGAGCCCAGTTACGGCATTCATAGAACTATGTGCCTGCCTCTCTTGAAGGCTTTATGTGAATTCATTGATTTAATCCTCACAAACATCTCTTGAGGTGGGTGTTGTTTTTCTCTTCATTTTACAGTGAAGGAAGGAAGCTGAGGCACCAAGAGGTTAAGAGGTTAAGGATACTTGCTTAGGTTCACAGCCGTAAGGGGCAGAGCCAGATTCAAACTAAGTCTGATTCCAACATCTGTGCTCTCGACTCAATGCATTGTACTGCTTCCCATGGTCCCTGGGCAAAGTCCTTGCCTCTGAGCCTTAGGTCATGCTGTTCCCTCCTACAGGAATGCCCTTACTGCCTTCTCTTCCTTCTCATCCCTGATGTGTCCCCAACTCACACATACACGCACGTGCGCGCACAACACACACACACACACACACACACACACACACACACACACACGCACCAGACAGAATTCCATTGTCTGGGCCACTGGGCTGCCACTTCTCTCCAGCATGGAGTGGACCACCAGGCTGTCTGTCTTTGCCTAGTGATGACCTGGCTCCCCACGGAGCCAGGGGCATTTCCAGGCAGGCCCTGGGCCTTGCCCATCATGGTGTCCTCGTCAAGTGCTGTTCCATGTTCCAGATGGGACTGGCCTCAGCCTCCGGCTTTCTGTGGGACTTGGGGTGTAAATCACTGTCAGACTCTGGCCTCAGTCTCCCCATTTACAGGGTTCCCAGGAGTGAGATTCTTCTTTGGTTGTTCCCTAGTCACTGAAATACCCCACCTTTCCCTGCCAGGGATATCACCTGGGACCTCCCAACTTAGGCCATTCTGTGGAGAGCAGCCTGGGAGGGCCAGCGGGACTTTCTGGGATCCCAAGCTGGACTGGACTATCCTGGAGGAATGTCTGAGTCATCTTCCTGTTTGAGGAAGACGTTGGGCTGCTCTGTCCTAGAGAATAAAAGGTCCCAGGCCTCTGTCCAAATATTTGCTCTTCCTGCCAGAGCTGAGAAGAGGATCATCCAGGAACAGTATCTCACTGATAATAATCATTGTTGGTATGTACCATACACTCCTCCCCACCCATACTCGCTCACTGTGCTGTGCATTTCCCAAGTCAAGGAGGCAGAGCTGTGGGGACAGCTAGGACGATTGACTGGGGTTGGACCAGAACTCCAGCCCCAGGGCCACCGCTCCTTCACCTCTCTGAGCCTCCTCTGTCAAATGGGATGAGTGCCTATTCTCTCAGACCACTGTGAAGAAAATGCAGACCAGCTGCACAGGGCCTGGCTCATAGCTTCTCCACAGCTGAAGGACTGTGTTCTAAGTCACATATTGATCAACACCTGACTCAGACCATTGTACAGATGAGAAGATCCCCTGAGATACATGGAAGCAAATGGCAAGTGTTCTAGTCACCTCCATGTCCCCAGCATTCAGCACATGGTAAATATCCAAAAAGCCTAAGGAATGTTCCACTCTCCTGCTCGGCCCCAGTAGCTGTGTGTCTTTGGGTAATCTACTTTCTCTCTCTGGGCTCAGACTCTTTGTCTGGGATGAATATGAGGTTGCCTAAGCTCACACTTTACTATCAAGGTGCAAGGGAGCAGTGGGTCACAATGGAGACTCTGTGGTTGAGCTGGCCTGGTGTGATCTCTGCTTCCAACACTAGCTGTGTGATAGATGGAAAGTTCTTTTACCTCTTTTTTTTTTGAGTTGGAGTCTCACTCTGTCACCCAGACTGGAGTGCAGTGGCCGCTACCAGTCACCGCAGCCTCGACCTGCTGGGCTCCGGTGATCCTTCCGCCTCAGCCTTCCGAGTAGCCGGAATTATAGGCATGCGCTACCACGCCCAACTGATTTTTTTGATTTATTGTAGAGATGAGGCCTCGCTGCCCAGGCAGGTCTGGAACCTGCGGGCTCAGGCCATCCACTCACCTCAGCCTCCCAAAGGCGTGGGATTACAGGCTGAGCCACTGAGCCCGGCTTCTTTTACCTCTTTAAGCCTCAGTTTCCTTATCTGTAAAATGGGTGCACATTCTCCCTATCTCTTAGTATTGTTTTGAGACTTCCACACATGAGGAGTGCTAAACACAGCCTTGGAACATCAGAAGTGCTCAGTTAATTAAAGATGATTTAAGGGCGAGGAGGGGAAGGAATGTAGGGCGGTTATGAATCTTGTATTGTGAGAACCCAGAGTGGGGAGCAACGGTTTCCAACTGACGAACTGTAGAGAGGGACACTTGGAGAAGGTGCGCCCGGAAGCCCGAGAGGGGAGGTGACCCACCGAATGCCACGTAGTTATTGTGGCAGAGCTGGGAGGGGGTGCGCAGACCTAGCCCCATGTGGGCCAGAAGGCAGCTGTCTTTGAGGGAGCAGGCACTGGCTCCCAGCTCACCCCTAGGGTGGGGGTGCTGTTTCCACTGTGTATTTCTGAAGCTTCAGCTTCCTCTCTTCCTCCTGGGAAGCCAAGTCACCTAAAACCAACAGACAAATGCACCTGGCCTAAGTTCTAGTGCATTCTATTTTATTCAGTGGATAAGCTTTTTCAAAATAATGCATCTGAGCTGGCAGAGTTTATCCCTACAGACTTCACCCTCCAACTTGAAGAAGGAGCCCTGAACTGTGAGGCAAGACTGGGCTCTAGGCCTCTCTGGGCCTCAGTTTCCCCTTCTGCAAAATGGCCCAATTCTACAGGCAATTCTGTACCTTCCAAACAGCCGCCAAAAATTATCGTTAAGCGGAGGAAGAGGAACAGAGCGATGGGCATAGAAGATGATAGTTTGGGTTGCGGGGATGCTGACATATATCAGCTGGTACATGTGAACACTTCCGGGAGGGCGGCGTGAGGAACCCTCCACAGCCGGGCCTGTCTCTGGAGAAGGAAGCTGGAGTCAGGGGTGGAAGGAAAATTTCTCACTGTTGATGCTTACTTTATACCTTTTGAAAGTTAAATTATGTAAATGTAATCCCTGTGTGTGAGGGAGATATATATATATGCACACTATATATACAGATATATATACACACACACACACACACAGAGACACAATGTAAAAAATAGAAAAGTATTGAAATCCAGGATTTTGGCATTTTAAAAAAATTATATAACTTTGACTGTAATTTTGGTTTCCTTTTAATACACTGAAGTTCAAAGAAGAAAACCCCCAGAAGGCAGGATCTCTGGTCAGAGACCACCTGACACAGGAGGGAAGCGGGGGCAGAAGGAGGGAAAAGAGACATATAAGGTTAAAAGATCCAAGCCATATTATGAAAGGTGCAAAAGAGAAAGTGAAAGCCTTTGCTTCCTCCCCAGAGGCAAGGTGATAAGGGGTAGTCACACATGAGAGCTTTTGTGATTTACTGGGAGGAGGGGAGGACTGGAATAAATAAATAGAAAGGAAAAGGAAACCAGTCTTACGAAAGCCAAGTTTCCATCTGATCTCACTCTTCCTTCTGGGAGGAGCTGTTTCTGCAGGTGACTTTGTTCTGTTTCTCCGGGCACTGAGCTGGTTCCACTCGCCTTGGCCAGGTATGCAAGCCGGGAGGCCTTCTGGAGGCAGCATCCCTACCATCTCTTCTTTAGGCAGTGACATCCGAATCTGGCTCCTGGGGAGGAAGATGCCACCCAGAGCCTGTCCAGACTCGGGTCTTGTCCTTTGGCAAGTAAGTTCACGCTCTGGCTGTGGCCACCGTTGTCCTCTGTCCCCAGAGCCACAAACATCTCCCCAGCTGGACTGAGAAATGTGACAAGGAATTCCAGGACACAGATGTCTTTTTTGAACTTCTTTTTGTATTATAAAAGTGATACATGCTCATGGCAAGAAACTCCCAGAGAACGGAAGAGTCGAAACCCGCTCCACATTCCCTCTCCCCAGGGTGACCCGAATCCCCAGGCTTCTTGGTGCCCTCCCAGTCTGCAGGTCAGCAGTAAGGGTAGTGATGCCCATTTTATAGATGAGAAAACTGAGGCGTGGAGAGTAGGAGGGACTGTTGAGGCCACGCAGCTGAAAAGTGGCAAAGTTGAGATTTGAACAGGGATGTCCAGCCCCAAGTCTTGAACTTTCCACAAGTCTACCAAGGGTATACGCTTGAAACAGCTCGATCCCAAGTGTATAGTACTTTGTCCCATCACTTATTATGCCCACTCCCTCCACAGCTCCCCTACACACAATGATTAACCCAGCAGCACGAAAATGCCCCCCATACACATACTTGCCCAGCCGGGTCTGTCTCTGAACCAGCATACACACTCGCACACAATCACACATGTGCCATGTACACAAACACACTTCAGACATTCACACGTGTTCTCACTTCAAAAGACACAAGCACACACTCTACACACCCACAGACATAGACATTGGCGTATGCCCATCTCCACCAGCCTCCTCTCACGACCTCTGTCAGCCTCCCCCCACCCAGAGGCCACGTCCTCTTTGTGGCCAAGCCATCACCACAGAAGTCCTACCCTCTGCTGTCTGATTGAGCTCAGCTGCTGTCTTCCAGGCATGCCATTATGCCAGCCAGCTGCCACCTGTCCCCCAGCCAAAGCTAGGCCCCTACCTCTATGCCCTTGTCTTTCTGTCCAAGATCCTAAGACCACAGAATTCTAAGGCTCCTGTCCTCACCTCCTCCACCTCATGGCCCCAGCACCTCAAGAGTTTTGGTGAGGAACCACACAGCTCACCACTTCTGCCTCCTGGGGTGTGCACAGATCTCAAAGGGGATCTTCACCTTTTGAGGTGGAAGCCTGGCACCCACCCCCACCGCCAGCCCTGGTGACCTCCAGCAGCTCGTCTTCGAGGAGTGTTTCCAAATCCCTTGCCTCAGTTTCCCCCCAACAGTTCTCAGAGGATGGGAAACATGTACATTCAGTCTGGCTCCATGGGGGGAACTTCATGACAACACACAGTCCCGTCCCCTGGTCCCCGGGGTCCCAGGGCCGGCACTGAGTGGTCACTCAATTAGACACTGAGTAGCCAGTTGAGAGGGTGAGTAGATGGAGAGTAGAACGTTTCTCTCTTCCATAGTCATAAGTTATTGGGAGAGAATTGGTTCCCCAAGAATGTATCCTTGGGGACTTGATCACAGGAACTGAGGGCCTAAGTTGGGATGCTGGAAAAATTCTGAATTGGAGATTTATTTATTCATTCACTAGGTTAATCAATATTTCCAGAGTGCCTACAAGGTACCAGGTACTGGGATCAGAGGGAATGAAGAGCCCAAGCGGGTCCAGCCCACATGAATGGGGGGTCTGGTGGGGACACAGGTAGCCTGAGAATCACATGTACTCACATAAACACATGCACACACATACCATCCTGAGGGTTTTGGTGTGGGCAGGGGAGCTGACCCTGGCTAGACATCAGGGAAGGCTCCCAGGAGAGGATGTCCAGAGGAGACCTGAGGCCAGGGGAAGGTGCTGAGTCTCTGCAGCAACCCTGAACCTTTTTCAGCCTGCCTGACCTAGAAAAACACTGCAGCAGACTCCTGCTTTTATGAGTTCGATAAACCAAGAATCTGTGCTACGCATCTGCTGAAGCCTTTGGAGAACAAAGGTGGCATCAGTAATGTTCTTTTTTTGGAATGAAGAGTAATTTTCACGGCCCTTTTTTCTCTCACATGTCAGAAGTCGTGCATTCTGGAAAATGCGACTCCCCCAGGGCGCCTCTGGCTGGGGAACAGGGCACCTGGTCTGTGCTACCCGATAATGACCTACTGGGACTCAAAGGGCCTGCAGGAAACCGGCCTAGAGAAAACAGAGAGCACTCAGCATATCACAGTCCAGAGGGAAGCTGGGAGCTGTTTGAAGCTGAAAGAATTTCCAGAGGAAACTCCGAACGGGTCTATGCCTTGGGAAAGGGCTGAAGCTGCTGGTCTCTGCCTTTCCCCTCCTCCTTAGAAGCCTCACTTGGAGCAGCTTGGGCCTCAGAAGTAGCCTGCAATGCTGGGATCCCAGCATTTTAGGGGCTAGATCTGACTCTGGAAGGCTAGGGAAATGGCTGTACCTGCTCTGAGCTCTCATGATGCATGTAGAAAACATGAAGTGATTAAAAGGAAAATGGGGCCAGATGTGGTGGCTCACATCTGTAATCCAAGCACTTTGGGAGGATCACTTGAGGCCAGGTGTTTGAGACCAGCCTGGGCTGTCTCTACTTAAAAAAAAAATTATACTAAAAAAAAATGTAAGAGGAAAATTGAATATTTGTCCCCTTGTGCTACAGTCTCCATAGGATCCCCCAGAGAAATCTCCAGGATTTCCTGGAGAAACTGATGCTCCATCATAATTCGCAAGGCTCTTCTGTATACTCCTTGGTTTTCCTCAGACCCATGTCCTCTCAGTCCTGGCCCCAAGCGCTGGCTCATGGGGGTGGGGGGAGGTTCCAACCTGGAATCCCTTCCCCCTCCTCTCAACTCCTGTTCTTTGTCCACCTTCTCCAGCATGCTTCCTTCTTGACATCCCTGGGGTTCTCTCCCTTTGAGCCTGCACCATTTGACTGGGCAGGATCTGAGCTCTTGTTTCCTGACATTTTGCAGGTAAGCCAGCTAGACCAACTTTGTCTAATAGAAATATGATACAAGTTGTCAGGGTGTGGTGGTTTACGCCTGTAATCCCAACACTTTGGGAGGCCGAGACGGGAGGATTGCTTGAGCCTAGGAGTTCGAGACCAGTCTAGGCAACACGGCGAGACCTCATCTCTACCAAAAAATCAAGAAATTAGCCAGGCGGGGTGGCATGTGCCTTTGTCCCAGCTACTCAGGAGGTTGAGGCAGAAGGATTGCCAGGAGCCCAGGAGTTTGAGGCTGCTCTGACAGTGCCACTGCACTCCAGTATACTGAAAAAGCAAATAGAAACAGATGAGATTAATTTTAATAATATATTTTTATTTTCATGGCCTTCACAGCAACTTGGATACAGCTGGAGACCATTATACAAAGCGAACTATCACAGAAACTAAGAACTGAATACTGCATGTTCTCACTCATAGGCGGGCCCTGAACACAGGTGACACTAGCACAAGGGTGGGTTGGGCAGACATTGGACACTGTCAGGGAAGGGAGGGAGAGAGAATGGAGGGGGAGCACACTGGGTACCTGATCCACTATCAGGAGAGGCCAGCTAGAAGCCCAAATGTCACCGGCATGCAACTTACTTATGTACTTCACACTACTTATGTACCCCACCTGTACTCCACAATTCTAAAAAAAAAAAAAAAAAAAAAAGAATACTAGCCGGGTGTGGTAGCACGCACCTGTAGTTCTGGCTACTCGGAAGGCTGAGGTGGAAGGATCTCCAGAGCCCAGCAGGTCAAGGTTGCGGTGGCCAGGAGCGTGCCACTACACTCCAGTCTGGGCGACAGAGTGAAACTCCAACTCAATAATAATAATAATAATAATAATAATATATCTTTATTCAACCCAACATGACCAAAGAATTATCACACCAGCATGTGATCAATATTAAAATTAATAGTAAAATAGTTTGCATTTTTGTTCTCATACTATCTTTGGAATCCAGTTGTATTTTATAATTACAACCCATCTCAATTCAGACTGGCCACATTTCAAATGCTCATGTGCCAGCTAGTGACTATGGGGTTGAACAGCACAGATCTAGGCTGTATTTGTCTTTGGGCTACATGTGACAAAATTCACTTTAAACTGGCTTAACTGGCAAAGGGCATAGACCCATGAAACTGAAAAGACCAGTGCATATGGTTTCAGGCACAGGTAGATTCAGGTGTTCCAGTAATGTCAACGTCATCAGAGATCTGACTTCTGTATTTCCCAGCTTTTCTTGTCAAGTAGGTTCTGGGTGGCCTCCATGACCAGCCTCTCCATTCCAGGTGTTCCCCTCAGCCTGACTCTCACTGGACCAACTGGAATCATGTGCTCATTTCTGAACCAGTCAGTGGTTAGGTGGGTAGAATTGCCTGATTGGTCAGACCTGAGTCACTTACTCATTTCTTGCATGGGAGGAGGGCAGAGCCAGCTTCACTTGACCTGCTTGGACTGAGAATGGTCAGGGGATGTTTCCCAAAGGACTATCAGGAGGCTGCTACCAGAAGACTGGGGTGAGGACAGGGGGAGGGGAAGGGATGTGAAGCGAAGGTGAGAGGTGGCCAGAGTAGGGATTGGATTGGATTGAATCAAAAGGAGCCCCAAAGAGTACTGAGGGGTCAAGTGGAACAGGAAAGCCATAATTAGCAGGGCAGAAGTGTTAGTGTGGCACAAGCCAGTGAGAGCAATGAAGCCTCAGTGCTGGAGTGCGTCCAGGTGATCGGTGGCTTGTGGGGAAGCCAGGAATAGAGAAGGGCTAGGATGGTGCTAGGACTATGGGAGGCTCAGGGCCACCCTGTTGACCAAGGAGTGGAGCAGGATTTTCAGCCATCGACATGGATGGACATAGGAAATATATCAGGCTGCCCAGGGCCTGAACCTCAGACACTGATCCATCACACCCCACTCCAGGCACTCAGCCCACCATGGGAGAGAGCTCTGTGCTGGTACAGCTCTAAGTAGAACACAAAAACCTTTCAACCCAGAAAGGCAGAGCAGATAGACTTTCCAGAGAGTCTGGAGGTCTCTGAGTCCAGGCAGGCAAAAGGAATCCCTGAGCAGAGGGCTTGGGATGGGAGTCAGAGATGACTCTAGGGGAAGGCAAGAGGCCATGTATGGCCTCACCAGAGGGGTGGGTTCTACCTGAGAGGCACAAAAAGTGAGCTTGAAGAGCCCAGGGAATTTACTTATTCATCCATCCACCCACCCATCCACCCATCCATCCATCCATCCACCCACCCATCCATCCACTGACCCATCTATCCACCTATCCATCCTTCCATCCATCATCCATCCACCCACCCACTCATCCACCCATCCATCATTCCTCACCCATCCACCCATTTATCCACCTACTCATTCATCTACCCATCTACCCACCCATCATCCATCCATCCATCACCCATTCACCCACCCACCCATCTATCCACCTACCCATTCATCCACCCATCATCCATCCACCCACCCATTTATCCATCTGCCCATCTATCCATCCATCATCCACCCATCTATCCATCACCCATCCATCTATCCATCATCCATTCACCCACCCATCCATCTATCCATCCTTCTATTTGCCCATCCACCCATCCACCCACCCATCCACCCACCCATCCACCCATCCACCCACCCATCCACCCACCCATCCACCCACCCATCCACCCATCCACCCACCCATCCACCCATCCATCCACCCATCCACCCACCCATCCATCCATCCATTCATCTCTCCATCCACTCACCCATTCATCCATTCATTCATCAACTCATCATCCATCCATCATTCACCCATCTACCCATCCACCCACTCACCCTTCCAACCAGCCAGCCACCCATTTACCCACCTACCCATCCATCCACCTGTTCATCATCCATCCATCCATCCACCCATTAGATCAGGTCTGATCACCCTCAAAACAGGTCTGATTATGTGTAAATACATATGTCCTTTTAAATTTTTATTATTAATTGTTGCTTCAGTTTTGCATCCATATATGATTAAAAGCAATACACATCAGCTATTTCATGTCTTCATATCTCCAAATGAATTATTTTCCTTTTTTGTTTGTTTGTGCAGTCAACTAAAGAAGTGTTAACATCTCACTCTAAATCTCTCAGTGGTGTCTCTGTTTTCTTCTCTGATATAACAGATATAACATCCATCCACCCACCCATCCACCCACCCATCCACCTATCCATCCATCATCCATCCATCCATCCAACATCCATCATCCATTCTCCATCAGTCATCTATTTGTCTATTCATCTACTCATGTAGTACTTATTTAGCGAGCTCCTGCTACGTGACAGGCACTGTGCTACCTGCTGGGGATACCATGATGAACAAGATGGCCAAGGTCTCTGCCTTCACAGAGTCCAGAGCCTAATAGAGAAGAAACATGATTAGCAAAAAAAGTCAGCCAATGAGCACAGTGACTTTGGATCTTAAACAGAGAGGCCAGATAGCAGGTGGGTAGGAGGAAGTGGGGGCTGACATAGCCAGAGTGCTGGAGGGTGGCTATAGGGGGCTAAAGGCTTCTGTGGCATGGTCAACTGCCCAGAGGAATGGGAATTGTGTTTCTGGCCTTTGGTCCATTCTGGTCACCAATAAAATACTCACTGTCCATGCGATCTGTTCAGACTTGAGACACTGGGCCACCTGGCTCTTTCTATGCCAAGGGTGGACCTTGGGGTCTTTGGCTCCGGCTTCAGAGGGGCCATGCATTTTTCACCCCATCCCACTGGAGATCCATACTAGCCTTATCCACTTCACCCAGGACTCCCCTGCTCCCTGGGGCTGGCCTGCCTTCTCCCTCCATGGTCAAGATGTTCAAACAAGATCCTGGCGAGATTTCCTCCCTGGCGCCTGATGGCTCCCCCCCACTCCCCCAGCCAAGGAAACCAGAGCCTGAATCACAAAAACTTGGCCGTGCTACTTGCTGGGAAAATCCTACCCTTTCTTTTAAGTCTCCTTAAATAACGAAAGCAGGACTAAAAATAACCTCTCAAAGTCCAGTCTGCCACCTGAATTGGCGAGCCCTTGTGGGTTTTCTTTTTCTTTTTTTAAAAAAGAAGACAATGTAAAGAAAGCACCCACAGAGTGCTAGGCACACAGTAGTTCTCAAGAAGTGGTTTTGAGACAAATCGGGCTCCACTTACCAGCTGTCCAATTATGGGCATATTACTTAGCCTCTCTGAGCCTCACTTTCCTCATCTGCAAAATGGGGTTAATGATAACCTGTGTTGTGATGCTGTTGCACACTTGACATAATGGATGCAAAGGAAGCCCTCATGAAAGCTCAGCTTCCTGGCACACTTTTCCCAGGAGATGTGTGCCAAGGTCCCAGGAATGCTAGGACTTCCCCTTTTAGGCCTCGGCTTGATGAGCTCCAGGTCCCTATTTGACCGTCTGACTCCCTCCGAGCTGGGTAGGGCTGGGCACAGGGAGGGCCACGTGTGGACTTCCCTGGCTGCTGGTAGGCTTCTCAAGCTGAGCTCAGGGGACTTTCCTCTCTCAAGCTGAACAGATGCCCAGGGCAGGGAATGGTGACGCTTGGCCCCTGGGGGCTTATTATTTGTGTCCAGGCTGCTGATGGGGGGAGACTGAAGGGGAACAGGACTCTGGCCTTCTCCCTTTCCATATCTGGTCTCAGGGACCTGGGACTGAAATGGGGTCCTGGGTCTTCCTCTAGGCCAAGAGGTTGTCACTTGAAAGGTATTGGGAGGACAGGACAGGAAACCTGGTGCTGACCCCTGTCACACGAGCTTGGTTTCCTAGCGGGCCAGGAGGGCAGCAGGCAGAACAGGGCTGGCTTGTACTCCAGAGCTGACCCTGCTTGTTTTTTCCTCTCTGAAGCGATACACACTCCAGGAGGCTGGTGGCATCAGGGGATGAGGGAATTCCAGAGGTGAAGACCACAGAGCTTTTGCCCCAAAGAGGCTCGGCAAGCCACACACATGCTGAACCTCAGTTCCCTGGCCTGAAAAATGGGGTGCAGGCAGGGAGCTGGCAGCACCAGATCCATAGCACTTGCCTCAGGGGGAAGTGTGGGCATCTGGTGCCCTGGCCCCTCCAGGCTTGTTGACTTCCTGCTGCATCCCTGCGTCTTCACGCTCCACCCTGGCAGCCTACACACACCAGCCTGCAGGAAGTGTGTGTTTTTACCTCTGAAACACATACTGAATCTTGAATTTGGCTACCTTTTGCAACCTCTCCCTCCCCAGACCAGTCATCACTATTTCATACCCACTGCCATGGTATGAGACTTTCCTCTGCTCTGGACTCCGACTTTTCTCTTGGCCTCCCATTCATCCTCCACACAGCAGCCAAAGGGATCATTTTGAAAGGCCACCTGGACCTTGTCTCTCCCCTGCTTGAAACTCTGGTGATTTCATCACACAGAGAAGAAAAGATGAATTCCTTTCCCTGGCATCCCAGCCCCATTGATAAGAACTTAAGCCTCCTGCCTTATTGCTGCCCTGCCAATAGGCCATACTCCTCTCTGTCTCAGGGTCTTTCCACTGGCTATGTCTCCTATCTGGAACACAGCCACCCCCAGCTTTGATCTTGCTTGTCTCTCTTCTTTTGAACTCAGTGCCACCTCCTTAGAGAGGCCCTCCCTAGCCACTCTGCCTAGGAGAGCTAGTCACTCTTGATCATTGTTAAAAGGATAATTTTTAAAGGTAAAATAATAACTCTCATATAAATTTAAAATGAACACATGTGAAAGATTTTAAAGTCATTAATTAATGGGGGAAACCATTATAATGCTACAACCACTTCAAAGGAGGATTCAAACACACATGTATATTGGCAATCAGGAATGCTACAATGAATTTATAAGTAAATGCAAATTTGGTCAATATTCTCCGGGCAATGATCAATTGCATTCCACTTCAACTAAATTAACTTACATTTCTATGGACAAGAATTATTTGTGCGTAAAAATAATGAAAGACACAAGCCCTCATAAATCAACCAGATAGGTGTGCCAGCCAGGACACCCAGTTATCTTTGTCACCTGTTTCAGTCGCTCAACAGTTTCCTGATCCATCCAGTTTCCAGCATTTAACAACACCTGAACTTGTGTATTCAGTTGTTTCTTATCTTCACTCCGTATTTGAATGGATCTTGAGGGTGAAAATTCTGTTTTGTTTACAGCATCCAGAAGAGTGCCTGGCACACAGCAAGTGCTCAATAAATGTTAAGTCTCTTTCCAGTGTCCAGGGCAATTTATATTTTTAGGAGCGGACACAAAAAAGGACAGTGCTAAAGAAATGAGTTCTGGCAGGAATTAGGGAGAGGGCATTTGGGACGAGGGAAGGGGAGGGTTTCATCACCTTTAAAATACTCAGGACCTCTACCCATCCCAAGGGGTCGTATCCCAAGCTCTGGGCATCCCCAGCGGTCCTGACCAAGGGTGTAGGGGGTGTTCTCCAGGCGAGGCCGCTCGATGATGCCATCACAGGCAAGTCGGAGGATACTAAGGGGTTAATGGGGCCCCACTGCTCACACCTTCTGGGCCTGACCCCTGGACCTCAGGGTCGGGTCACAGATATCCCCTGTCAGCCCCTCTCTGAAAGCACTTGCCATTGTTACACAGCGAGTCAGTGGCCCCGTTTCCTGTCTCCCCCTCCCGAGCGCCTTTCTTTAAGCGCTGCATCCTCAAGCCTCGGGGAGCCTAGGGAGGGGCGCACGGGATCCTAGGAGGGCGAGAGTGCCCTATGTCTCCTGGAAATCCCGCGGAGAAGGGCGTCCTCTCGGTCCTGAGGTCTCTGGTCCCTGGACTCAGCCGGTGCGTGGGTGAGTCTGGGGTTACGGAAGGAGGGGGCGGAAGAGAAAGGAGGAAGGGGGCCTGGAGAGGAGAGATGAGTCACACAACGACGGCTTGCAGGAAGCGAGGGAGGAATTAATCCACGGATCTTCCCTGCGTACCTGCTGGGTGCCAGGCGCGGCTGGGCACTGGGGACACAGTTAGGAATAGGGCGCCTTGGCTGTGCCGCCGCAGGGCTCATTCTACCACACACACACACACACACACACACACACACACACACACAGAGACACACGTGAAGTTGCGGTCTGGAGAGCGCGGTAAGAGTGTGAGGAGACCGGGCGGTAACTGGTGTGGGCACAGGCAAAGGGAGATGTCAATACATCGGCGCAGGTGAGCGGACTTGATTGCATGGTGCGGAAGGTGCACAGGGATTGCGTGCGGAAATGGAAGGGTGCTTGCAGATTTGCAGGCATCAGAGCTGCCGTGAATAGTAAATGTATGCACGCAGCTTGAATGCCGGCTGGAGGCCCCGACGCAGGGATGCTAAAGTTAACGGTCCTCAGTCTCTGGGACACTCAGATGCGCGAGCAGGCCTTGCGCGCTCTCTGGCGCCACCTAGGTGCCTCGCTCTGCCAGTCTTCGGCCCGTCTCGCCACGCCCCTCCGCGCTAGAGCGTGTGTCTAGCTCCCCCCGGCGCCAGGCAGAGGACAAAGCCGGGGCCCTCATTGCTCGCTACGCATGCGCACACTTCACAGGTTTCAAAGGATCCTTCCGTGCCCCTCCGCTCGAGCAGTCAGGATGGCCGAGCGGTCTAAGGCGCTGCGTTCAGGTCGCAGTCTCCCCTGGAGGCGTGGGTTCGAATCCCACTTCTGACAAAGCTGACGTTTTTGTTTCCTTCAACACGGGCGGATCAATTAGATGACACCGTACGTGTTTCGGTAAATCTTTAGTTCTTTCACATAAACGAGTATTTTCTTAACCGGTATTCTCCTCCTAACAGACTTTGGGCTGTAAAATGAGAGTCTCACTGCAAGTCTCAGAACCCGTCTCGGCTGTAGACGAAGATCCAAATTCTCTTTTGAGCTTGAAGGGAGACAATGGGGGAAAAAAAAAAACAAAACGCTACTGTCAGAAGTGGGATTCGAACCCACGCCTCCAGGGGAGACTGCGACCTGAACGCAGCGCCTTAGACCGCTCGGCCATCCTGACTTCTCCGGAATCCCCCTGAGGGGTCTGCTGTTGTTGCCACCACACTGTGACCGGGCTCGGGACTCGAGAGTCAAGTCGCGGCGCGTCCCGGAGGCGCTCCGAGCCTGACCCAGACCGGCCGCGGCGAAAGCCCGCCCGCGCTTACCGCCCTTCTCCCACCGGCTGCCTTTTTACTGAACGTGCAGACGTCTTCGCGGAAAAACCCGTTTCCCTGGCCGTCCACAGAAGCAAACGCAATGAAGCTGCAACGACGTGGCGGGAGTCCAGCCCGGCCCACGCTCGAGCCTCCGCTCCGCGGGGGAAGGCGTCGGGCGGGCCGCGGCTGCGGCGGGGGGCGCGCGGGCTTGGCGCACTCCGGCCGGCAGGGGGCGCGCCGCCGGCGACGAGGTCGTCCTCCCCTCGGGCGGGCGGCGGTGGGCGCGGGGCCGCACTCCGGGGGTTCGCTGGGGCCGCGTCCGCGCCAAGCTGGCTCTCAGCCCTCTTAAATGAGCCGAGCGGGGGAAAGCCGCAGGCTGTTGAACTGGGGAAAGCGGTGTGGTTTGGTTTTGTTTTTGTTTGTTTGGGGTATTTTTGAGTCAGAGTCTCACTCTGTCTCCCAGGCTGGTCTTGACCCCCGCCCCCGCAGCTTGGACCTGCCGGGCTCAGGTGATCCTTCTGCCTCTGCCCAGCTGATTTATATTTTTAGTCTAGTTCAGTTTATGAAAGGAGGGACCCCGAGAATCTTAGGCTGGACTGAGCTTTAGCGCAGCCATTCTGCCCCACGCAACCATTGTTGCTTAAGCTTTACCCCCGACAGGCTTTGCTAAGCAGTCTGCACAGCCCGCATGTCCCTCTTACCCTTTCCTGAAGCTGGCTCCCAGGGCCGGTTTCACAGGGTCAGGCCCTAGATTACTCAGACCCCCTTGAGCATGTCCAGCCCTCCTAAAAATCCTTCTTACAGGCATTCGTGTCAATGCATGGTTATCCACCGTCCATAACGACCTCCAGCCCACCACCGGCGGCATCTGTGTATCGCCCGACCTTGACCACCTCCAGCCCACCACCCGAGGTCCCGAGATGCTGGTGCCCAGTGATGACAAGGTCCAAGACATCAGACGATGCAGCCCTGGACATTCCCTTTGGCCCAAAGCCCTCCAGCCCAAAACCTCTTTGTCCCAAGGGCCCTTAAATATACCCACTTCTCAGTCCTTCAAGGTCACACTGGCCTGAGTGCCGGCCCCCTTTCCGTCTGTGAAAGGTGAATGATAAACTTTACTTCCTTCTTTGTTGCAATCTTGCATTATTCCCACAACACTGGCCCACTTTGCCTCAGTTTACCCTTTTAGTTTAGTTTAGTTTGAGACAAGGTCTTGCCAAGTTGTCCAGGCTGGTCTCAAACCCCCAGGCTCAGGCAGTCCTCTCTCATTGACCTACAAAAGTGTTGAGATTACAGACCTGAGCAGGAGCAGGGCTGGGAAAGAGAATTATTATTTGTCTGCAAAAGTCTAATGTGTGCAAGGAATTGTAATGAATGTCTCTGTCTGTCTTTCTTGCTTTGGGAATGAGGGCCTGAGGTGGGAGTGCCCTGGGTGGATAGTTACAGAGGAAGGCTTTAATAGAAGAGTTTGCTGGAAAGGAAATGAGGTGCCTTTGTAGGTAGTGATGTTCCATCGCTGGAGGCATTCAAGACAAAGGCTGAATGTTTGCTTAACAGAGATGTTGGCAAGGGGATTCATGGACCCCTGTATTCATTTCCTATTGCTGCTGTAACACATTACTAAAAATTTGGTGACTTAAAACCACACCATTGGCCGGACATGGTGGCTCACGCCTATAATCCCAGCACTTTGGGAGGCCAAGGTGAGAGAATTGCCAGAACCCAAAGGTTCTAGTTCAGCCTGGGCAACTTGGCAAGACCTTATCTCTACAATAAATAAAAAAACTAGCTGGTCATGGTGGCGTGTGCCTGTAGTTCCAGTAACTTGGAAGACTGAGGCAGAAGGATCACTTGAACCCAGCAGGTAGAGGCTGCAATGGCTGGTCATGAGCGTGCCACCGCACTCCAGCCTAGACGACAGAGTGAGACTTCAACTAAAACACACACACACACACACACACACACACAAACCCCACACCATTTATTATCTTACAGTCCTGGAGGTCAGAAGTCTGAGGCAGGTCACAGAGTTACATTCCTTCTGGCGGTCCTAGGGGAGAATCCATTTCCTTTCCTCTTCCAGCTTCTGGAGACTGCCCACATTCTCTGGTCACCCTCCCCCTCACTCCAACTCCTGCTGTGTCTTCACATGACTCTGAACCTCCCTTTTAACCCCTGGTGAAAACCTGAGATTCCATTGGACCTGTCCTGATATCTCAGGATAATCTCCCTATCTCAAAATCCTTGATTTAACCACATGTGCAAATGCAATTTTAAGCACGTTAAGTGACATATTCACAGGTTCCAGGGATGAGGATGTGGTGAGGGAGAGCATCATGGTTCTGCCTGCCAGTGCCCTGAAGCACAATTCGATCTGAAAGATCCCGTCCAGGGTAAGTGTCTGTAATATCTTTGATCCGAGGTCAACTCTCCACCACTTCCCTGCTCCTCCTCTCCTCCTCCTCCTCCCTAAGTGTGCTCCCCCACCCACACACACACCTGTGGGGCTTATGGCTCCCACAGGCCCCTGCTAACTAAGCCTTGCACAGGGTGGGGTCTGAATCCTTGCTATGTGGCCTTGGGTGCCTCACTCCACCTCTCCTGATCTTACAGGAAAGAAGGGAGGGGGGAGCAGACTGTAAAGCCCCTCATCAGGTTTCTTTGGGTGCAAGAGACAGAAACCCAGCTCACCCTGGTTTGGGCAAAAAAGGGAGATTTGTCGACTCATAGGACAGAGGGAGGGGTGGGCAAGGAGGCTGCTCGGGGACCCTGGGAAGCGCGGTACTTGCCAACCCTTACCCCTCTCTGCTTCCCTAAAGGCAGCTCTGGTCAGGGCCTTGTCTCTGTCTGACACCAAGAGGGTCACACACTCCAGATCTTGCCACCACTGAGAAGCTCTCACTGCCCAGCCCTACAAATCAAGTTGTCTGCACAGTCTCCAACAGCTCCCCGGGTTTCTCTCCAAGTGCATCTGTGATGGGCAGACATTGGGGGATCCTTGGTTTCATGGCTGCCCATGAACACCCCTGCCACCAAAGCATGGCTGCTCTGTGGTTTGGCGGTTTGCTGAAGCCCTGAGACTGTGACCTGGTTCATCGTAGATCTTGGTTCATATTTGCTGAGGGATGAAAGGAGTGAATAAGAATCCCAATTTACCAGAAGAAAAAAAGTGATATACTATGGGGAATTCTCAAGGTATATGGTTGAGCAAGGAAACCACAGCAGGAGGACTTGAATGTACACATTTAAAAATATATATCCTCACTTGAGACCAGGAGCTGAAGACCATCCTGGGCAAGATAGTGAGACACCTTCCTCCCATCTCTACAAAAATAAAACACTTTTTTTAATTAGCTGGGACTGGTCGTGGTGGCTTACACCTATAATCCCAGCACTTTGGGAGGCCAAGATGGGAGGATTGCTTGAGTCCAAGAGTTTGAGACCAGCTTAGGCAGCATAGCAAGACTTCATCTCTACCCGCCCCCCCCAAAAAAAATCAAAAAATTAGCCAGGTGTGGCAGCACACACCTGTAGTCCCAGCTACTCAGGAGCCCAGAAGGTCCAGGCTATGATGAACTGTGACCATGTCAGTGCACTCCAGCCTAGGTGACAGAGTAAGACTTTGACTTTAAAAAAAAAAAGCCAAGAGTGGTGGCAGGCGCCTATAGTCCTAATTACTCGAGGCTGATGTGGGAGAATCTCTTTAGGCCAGGAGTCTGAGGCTGTGGTGACCAGTGGTCACACCCCTGCACTCCAGCCAGGGCAAGAGAACAACCTGTCTCTTAAAAAAAAAAAAAAAATTCGTTTCCAAATACTGGTTTGACTTACAGTTTTTGACTTTATGATGGTGAGAAAGCAGTACACATTCAGTGGAAACTGCCCTTTAAGTACCCATCCAACCATTCTGTTTTTCACTTTCAGTGTAGTATTCAGTAGATTGCATGAGATAGCCAACACTCTGCAATAAAATAAGCTTTGTGTTAGATGATCTTGCCCAAATGTAGGGCGATGTGAGTGTTCTGAGCACACTCAGGTCGGCGAGGCTCACCCAGGATGCTTAGAAGTTTAGGGATTTGCAGTGCATTTCCATGTAACGATATTTTCCATTTAGGATGGGTTTATCAGAAAGAAACCTCATTGTAAGCCAGGAGCCTGTGCACACTCACATGCACCCAAACTCTTTTTTTTTCTTCAAGTATTTTTGTTTTTTTTTTCTTAACAGCCTTCATTTTTTACAAGAGTTGAGATTTACCCCTCTAGCATTAGATTAGAAAATATAGTTTATTTAAAGTAAATTAGAGAGGGAAAGAGAAGATTTACCTCCCCAAGGTGGGGGAGGGGGCCAAAGCCAGGCTCAAAGAGCACATGTTCACACTGTAAAGAGAAATAAATTGTGTGTAACGTAATGAAACTATAACCTTATATATTGTGTGTGCTGAAACTGTGTGCTGTGACCTCTCCCCTAAAATTCTTAGTACCAAGTAAGGATGCCCTACTTGGAAACCCCAAGTGGCTATGTTAGAAAAACTAATCAACTTTTTTCTGCTTCTGTGAACCCTGCTGGCATGGTGTGATTGTGGTGCGATAAGCCCCTTTCGAATTCTGGCGGGAGTTTCTCTGTTTGAATTATGGCAGGCTTAGCCCCTCTTAATTTCTGGTGGGCCTTTCTGGCGGGCTTTGCTGTATTTGAATTTAAATTGTGATGACCTCGTAGTTTGGGCAGGCTTTGGTCTATTTAAGGACAGCCCTGCTGCAGTTCGAGGCCCTTGCCCTGAGACTTGCAAGTCTGGTGAGCAGTCCTGGCCAACTGAACCTTGGCTAATAAACCTCTCTCTTGTTAAATAGCATGTTGGTGCTGTGAATTAAGTGCTCGGACCCTATATCATTTGGTGCATTGGCTGGGAAACCAGTGCTTAATCCACAATCTTTTAAACCGACTGGCCTTGTGAGCCTGCTAGCCTGTAGACTTGTGACGCTTGTTAGCACTAGAGCAGCTGGCTGTCAGACGGGCCTGGTGCCCACGGAATGAACTCTTAGGTGGCCAACTACCGGGTGGGCTCAGTGTTCACCATCCCTGGCAGACTCACAATGCCCTTGAAGTCCTCAGAGAGGTAAGTCAGGTTCCTGTTCTGTATGTGCGCACATCTGTTTGGACTTCCAGGAAAGCTGGATGCAGCATTAATTCCTGAGTCCAGGGTCCAGGTGAGATGTCACCAGGGTCCTCTGTTTTGGTTTTGCCCTCAGGCAATCAGGTCTGTTTGTCCGGTCCTTGTCCTTGTTTCGTTGTGCCTTGTGTTCATAACTGTCATGTCCTTTACTGCAATTACTGCTGTTGACGCCATGGTGCAGTCAGGCTCTAAGCCCAACACCCCTCTGGTCTTATATCATTTTAAAGATTTCCAGAATGCTGCACAGCAATCAGGAGACCAGATATTTAAGGATAGACTAACCACTCTCTGTTCTCTCAAATGGCCAAATTTCATGAACTGTGATTGGCCATCAGAGGGAACTTTTAACCCCACAGCAGTGGAAAAAGTTCAGCGGATCATCTACCGACACCACCTGGACCAGATCCCATACATCACTGCCTGGTACGTCCTCGTCCTATGGCAGCCGTCATGGATAAAAAAAGGCCAAATCTAACCCTCTTCATGTCTTGGCCTTACAGGAAGCTACTAGAGTTAAGCCTCCAGTCCTCCAGCCTCCGCCGGAGGATGATGAGACTCTGCCACCATATCCTGCAGCGGGACAGGGACAGGGTGAATGAGAGACTTTTAGTCCAGCACATACTAGAAGTGGCTCCTCTTACCAGCCCCTCTACCCCACTCTCCCTCCATCTCCTGTGGAGGGCCCAACGGCCCCCCACCAGCCAACAAGTCCGGACTCAACCTCCAGGACCTCAGGAGAAACCCCGGTTATCCTCCCTCTGCGACAAGCCCCAGGGTTGAATGTGGATGGGACAGGAGCCCAGCCCTTCACGGTCTATGTCCCTTTTTCTACCAGTGACCTTCACAATTGGAGAAACCAAAACCCGCCATTCTCTGAAAAACCCCAAAGCCTTATTTCTCTCCTAGAAACTATTTTCTACACGCACCAGCCCACATGGGATGACTGCCAACATCTTCTTCAGGTCCTCTTTACCACAGAAGAGAAGGAGTGAATTCGTCAGGAAGCAAGAAAGTTAATCCTGGGACCTGACAGCCAACCGGCTGAACATGCGCGTCTGGAGTATGTCTTTCCCTCTGACAGACCAAACTGGGACCCCAACACTGATCATGGTAGGAGTATCTCACCACCTAAAACCAGATTCTGTTGGGGGGTCTCCAGGCGGCCACTAGGAGCCCCACAAATTTATCTAAGGGGAGTGAAATCACTCAAGGGCCACAGGAATCTCCCACTGCTTTTCTGGAATGCCTCATGGAGGCCTATCGGACGTATACCCCAATAGACCCAGAGGCTCCAGAAAATTGGAGAGCATTAGTCATAGCCTTTGTCTCCCAGTCAGCCCCTGATATAAGAAAGAAATTGCAGAAAATTGAAGGGTTGAAGGGAAAAGTTTGTCAGAATTAACTGAGGTAGCTCAAAAGATTTTTAATAGCAGAGACTCTTCTGAGGATAGGCAGGCAAAGAAATTGGCCAAAGTAATGGTTGCAGTTTTGGAAAGAACTCGGCCAACACAGCAGACAAGGGAACTCCGAGGAAAGGGTGCAGAAAGAAGAACCCCCTTAGACAGAGACCAGTGCTCTTACTGCAAAAAGATGGGTCACTGGAAGAAGGACTGCCCAGTGAAAATGCCCCCCTACCTCGGAGCCACAGCAACCAACTCCAGTGCTCCAGTTAGGATCTGAATGACAGGGCCGGGGCTCTGTTAATACTCCCACCTCAGAGCCCAGGGTCGAACTTATGGTAGGGGGTAACCCTGTCCACTTCTTGGTGGACACAGGAGCAGAGCATTCAGTTCTCCAAAAGTATAATCGTCTTCTCCAAGATAAATACACTCTGGTTCAGGGAGCAACTGGGACTCAGCTATACCCCTGGACCATTAAAAGAACTGTAAATCTAGGAAAGGAAGAAGTGACTCACTCATTCCTGATAATACCTGACTGCCCATACCCACTCTTGGGATGAGACCCTCTACATAAACTCACAGCTGATATAGGGTTCCAGAAAACCACAGCAACAGTGGATTTAAAAGAACCCACCAAGATCCTCGTAACAGTGCCCCTCCGAGACGAGTATCTGTTAGCAGAAGGTAAGCTGCCTCCGCAAAATTTGGAACTTCTAACCCAGCTGCAAATTGAAATTCCAGGTGTCTGGGCTGAAGGCAATCTGCCAGGATTAGCAAAAAACCATGCCCCAGTTGTAGTGCAGTTAAAAAGTCAGGCAACCCCTGTTAGGGTGTGCCAATACCCCATCTCCCAGGAGGCATGAAAAAGTATAGCCAAACATATTCAACACCTCAAGGAGGCTGGGATCCTGGTGCCCTGCCACTCGCCCTGGAATACTCCGTTGCTTCCAGTAAAAAAGGCTGGAATGGGGGACTATCGTTTGGTACAGGATCTCCGGGAAGTCAACAAGAGGGTGGAGGACATTCATCCAACAGTCCCAAACCCATACACCCTCTTAACTGAGCTTCCCCCCGAATGACAAGTCTATACAATCTTAGACCTCAAGGATGCCTTTTTCAGTATCCCATTAGCTGAACAGAGTCAGCCCCTGTTTGCCTTTGAATGGACGGACCTGGAAAAAGGAGAACATGGTTAGCTAACGTGGACACGGCTCCCACAAGGATACAAGACCTCTCCCACGCTGTTCAATGAAGCCCTCCAACAGGACCTGCAGTTTTTCCAAAAATGCAATCCCCGGGTAACCCTCTTGCCATATGTAGATGACCTGCTCATTGCTGCCGAATCGCAAGAAGACTGTCTGCAGGCCACCAGAACTCTCCTGAGGGAATTGGGGGTGCTGGGGTACCGGGTGTCAATGAAAAAAGCCCAGCTCTGCACAACCATGGCTACCTACCTTGGGTACGTCCTTCAGGGAGGTAGGAAAGCCCTGTCCTGTCAGCGTGTTCAGGGTGTGGTTGGCATCCTGGTCCCGGAAACCAAAAAACAGGTCAGAGAGTTCCTGCGAGCAGTAGGATATTGCAGGCTCTGGAATCCACGATTCGCCGAAATCGCCAAGCCCTTATATCAGCTCACTAAGGGCTCAGAAAAAGAATTTCAATGGACCCCAGAAGGGGAAAGGCCTTCTGAACCTTAAAGAAGGCTTTAATTTCGGCCCCAGCATTGGCCCTACCAGACCTCGGGAAGCCTTTCCACCTCTTTGTGAATGAAAACCAGAGGGTTGCCTGGGGGATCCTAACCCCAAAACCAGGCCTTGGAATGGGCCAGTAGCATACTTGTCAAAAAAACTAGACCCAGTAGCAGCAGGATGGCCAGCCTGCTTGCGAAGCATTACAGCTGTGGCTATGCTGATAAAAGACTCAGACAAGTTAACACTAGGACAGGACCTAACTGTCACAGCCACACATGCAATAGAAGCCCTTCTCTGAGGGGCCCCAGCTAAATGGATTTCCAATGCCCGACTCACCCATTATCAAGCCTTGCTTCTCAATCAGCCGTGTATCAGGTTCCAGCATACTGCCAGCCTAAATTCCGCCACCCTGCTGCCAGCGGGGACCTGCGGCACCCATGACTGTATTGAGCTCACTGAGTTCTTCCAGAAGCCGTGTCCAGACCTAACGGGCATCCCCTGGCCAGAACCAGACTTAACCCTCTATATGGACGGCAGTAGCTTCATGGAAAATGGAACCAGGTACACGGGAGCAGTGGTGGTAATGCTACAGGACACAATATGGGCTGAACCCCTTCCCCAAGGGACCTCAGTCCAAAAGGCAGAATTAATTGCCTTAACTGAAGCCCTATGCCTTTGCAACTGTGCATGTACATGGGACAATCTACAAAGAAAGGGGGTTGCTTACTGCTGAAGGGAAACCATAAAAAATAAAGAGGAAATTATAAACCGCTTGGTGGCAGTTTGGGCCCCAAAGAAGGTGGCTATCATACACTGCCCAGACCACCAGCAGGGAAACTCAGATGAAGCGATTGGCAACAGAAAAGCAGATCAGACAGCCAAAGAGGTGGCCCGCTGCTGCACTGCCTGCTTGCCGGTACTTTCTGCCCCGGTACTATGTGAGCCACCGGTTTACACAGAGGAGGATTTCTGTGCAGCACAAAAACTGAATGCAACCACAAATCCAAATGGATGGATAGAGCTCCAAGATGGGAGGACATTCCTCCCCCAAGGCCTAGGATGCAAGCTCTTATGGCAACTTCACGAAGGCACTCATCTGGGAAAAACCAAACTAACTGAACTTATAAGAAAGGAGTTCTACTTTGCCCCATCTGGACCAGCTGACCCAAGAACTCGTCCAAAGCTGCATACCCTGCCAGCAGACTAACGTCAGTAAGGTCAGTGTATCTGCCCAAGGGGCCCAACACTGGGGATTAATCCCTGGGAGGCACTGGGAAATAGATTTTACAGAGGTAAGACCAGGGCGATATGGATATAAATACTTGTTAGTCTTGGTAGACACCTTCTCGGGATGGGTCGAGACATTCCTTACAAAAACTGAAACTGCCTCTGTAACAGTTAAAAAGCTCTTAGGTGACATCATCCCGAGATATGGTCTACCTAACTCAATAGGATCAGATAATGGTCCGGCCTTTGTCTCTAAACTCACAGAAAGCATAGCAAAAGCTCTGGGGATAAATTGGAAACTACACTGTGCTTACAATCCCCAAAGTTCAGGGCAGGTAGAGAGAATGAATCGGACGCTTAAGGAGACCTTAACCAAATTAACCCTAAAGACCGGCGAGGGATGGGTGACACTCCTTCCCTATGCCCTCCTGAGGGCAAGATGTACCCCTTACATCAAGGGCCTAACCCCCTGTGAAATTCTTTTCGGGTGGCTCCCGCCGCTACTTCCAACAGTAGGCTTAGAAAAAAGTGTTAGAGCTTTCTAACCATAATTTACTTCAGTCACTACAGGCACTTCAAAAAGTACAAAACACAGTGACCAAAACCATGCGGGCCACCTTCCGGGAACCGAGTCCAGTAAATCCACATCCATTCCAACCTGGAGATCAAGTATGGGTAAAAAGACACAAGACGGAAGCTCTGACCCCAAGACGGAAAGGCCCACACGTGGTGATCTTAACCACCCCGACGGCAGTAAAGACCAGCAGCATCCGTCCCTGGATTCATCATTCACAGCTGAAAAAGGCAGATTTCCCCATCGGGACCAGCAAGGAACCACACTCGCCAACGAGATGGAAGGTCATCAAGCCAGCCGCTGGAGAAGATCCACTAAAGATAAGAAGACTTTTGTGGGCCAGTCTCCTAGTTCTAATTCTCATAGGTCTCTCCCATTGTGAAGCTCATTACTGTGCCCCAGGAAAATATTCCTGGGACCTAACAAATGATGAAACTGGAGCTGTAATCTCCTCCTATTATGGAACTGGACAACCAGTCTTTAATTTTGACCTCTGTAAATTATGGCCTAATTTAGCATGGGGATGCAGTTCTAGCAATTTAGAAACAGAAAAACAGCTCACAAAATGGAACTTCTATGCTTGCCCGGCTGCTGGCCCTGACCGCTGCCATCAGTCACGCCAGTTCCATTGTGCCTCATGGGGCTGTGTAACGACAGCCACCTGGGGAACTAATAAGGACCCCTACATATAAGCCTTCATAGACGGAAGCTTGTTTCCCCTTGCAAACAATCTAAAATTTGCAATCCACTAAAAATCACTGTTTTGCAATGGGACAAATGAGAGTCAGGAAAAACATGGGAATTCATATTGGACGTCTCAGGAGAGGATCCCGGAATGAGATTCGCTATACAAAAAAAGGTTATATCCCATGTCAATACCCCCGTGGGTTCTAACTGTAATTTCTTCCTGCAAATGCCTCAGGCTCCCGAACTCACTCAGAATAAGCCCGAGTCAACCAATGCTACCCAGGTAGCTATAATTACCGCAAAACCTAGAAAGCCGAATGTGGCTCTCCCCATTGCCCTACCTTGAAGTGAAAGTCATTTCCTCCCTATGTTGTCAGCAGTTCACCAGCTTGCCCATGCTACATGCCCTAACTTGGCAAAGGACTGTTGGCTATGCCTAGACCCCCGTCCCCCACATTATGTAGGATTAGCTGTCAGTTCCTCAACAGGTAATACTGAGAAGCACATACGCATCTGTAACTATACCACTGCCCAATTCTGGGGATTATGTCCTTAGGGCAAAGAGCCTGCCCTCACTTTAGGAGATTTCCAAGGCCAAGAAACTTGTCTCCATACTTCATCCTATAATACAGAAAGCTCCCCATACCGAGTAGCCGGCATGGCCTCTACCAGAATAAATGTCTCCCAGTTTAGCACGCCCGGGGGCCTCTATATGGCTGTTGCACCCCTCACTATCTGGTTTGCCTGCACACGGGGCATAACTCCGTGTGTTGCCATGGAACTCCTCCAAGACAGCTCGGAACTTTGTATTCTAGTACACATATTACCCCAGGTATACATTGTTGAAGGGCCTGCAGGGCGGGAGCAACTTGAATTCCAGCCCCTAAACGGTCCCCATACTGGTACCTCTCCTTGTAGGATTAGGAATTGCAGGATCAACAGCTGTAGGTACAGCCGCCCTAACTGTAGGAAGCCAAAAGAACTGAGCATACATGTTAACACAGATCTCCATAATCTTGAAACCAGCATATCCCAGCTAGAACAAGTAGACTTGTTGGCTGAAGTAGTGCTCCGAAATAGAAGGGGACTGGACCTCCTCTTCATGAAGGAAGGAGGACTGTGCACGGCGTGGGGGGAAACCTGTTGCTTCTATGCCAACAAATCTGGAATAATCCGAGAAACTCCTGCCCTAGTCAGAGAAAATATTAAGCATAGAGAATCAAAAATACAAGCCTCAGAGAACTGGTACCATCCTTATTTTCCTGGTCTCCCTGGCTCAAAACCCTGGTCACAGCCGTCACAGGACCTCTGCTCTTAATTCTAACATGTGTAACCATAGGCCCGTGTATAATTAAAAGCCTTCTAAACTACATAAAGCACAGGTTAACACCCACAAACTTAATGATACTAAGAACTCAAACCAGGCCTTTATACGAAGTCAACGTTTTAACTCTAGGAACAACTCTAAGGAGGGAATGTAAAGAGTAATAAATTGAGCTGGGCTCGGTGGCTCAGCCTGTAATCTCGTGCCTTTGGGAGGCTGAGGTGAGTGGATTGCCTGAGCCCGTGGGTTTGAGACCCGCTTAGGTAGCGAGACCTCATCTCTATGATAAATAAAAAAATCAGCCGGGCGTGGTAGCGCATGCCTGTAATTCCAGCTATTTGGAAGGCTGAGGCGGAATGATTGCCGGAGCCCGGCAGGTCGAGGCTGCGGTGGCCGGGAGCGGCCACTGCACTCCAGTCTGGGCGACAAAGTGAGACTCCAACTAAAAAAAAAAAAAAAAAGTAATCGATTGTATGTAACGTAATGAAACTATAACCTCATATATTGTGTGTGCTGAAACTATGTGCTGTGACCTATCCCCTAAAATTCTTAGTACCAAGTAAGGACGCCCTACTTGGAAACCCCAGGTGGCTATGTTAGATAAACTAACCCGCTTTTTTCTGCTTCTGTGAATCCTGCTGGCATGGTGTGATGTGGTGCGATAAGCCCCTCTCGAATTCTGGTGGGCTTTCCTCTGTTTGAATTATGGCGGGCTTAGCCCCTCTTAATTTCTGGCAGGCCTTTCTGGTGGGCTTTGCTCTGTTTGAATTTAAATTGTGACGGTCTCATAGTTTGGGCGGGCTTTGGCCTATTTGAGGACAGCCCATGCCACAGTTCAGGACCCTCGCCCTGAGACTTGCAAGTCTGGTGAGCGGTCCTGGTCGGCTGAACCTTGGCTAATAAACCTCTCTCTTGTTAAATTGCGTGTAGGTGCCGTGAATTAAGCGCTCGGACCCTATATCAACACCAGAGCCTAGCAAGGCAATGGCCACACCTGAGCACTTAAGAAGGAAAACGCAGCAAGCTGATGACACAGCTTCCTTTGGTGGAGCAACTGTGGTGGGGTGAGGGTGGGAGTCTTTTTATTTTGTACACTGAAAATTGTATATCATGTATATATATTATCTAATAAAAAATATATACAAAACCAGGTGTGGTGGCTGTAATCCTAGCACTTTGGGAGGCTGAGGAGGGAGGATTGCCTGAGCCCAAAAGTTCGACACCAGTCTGTGCGACATAGCAAGACCTCGCCTCTACGAAAAATTAAAAAGTTAGCCAGGTGTGGTGGTGCATGCCTGTAGTCTCAGCTACTTGGAGGCTGAGGTGGAAGGATCACCTGAGCCCAGGAGGTGGAGGCTACAGTGAGCCATGATTGTGCTGCCGCGTGCCAGCCTGAGCAACAAAGCAAGAACCTGTCTCAAAAAATAAAAATTAAATTAAAATAAATACAATTTACCAGGTCGACGTCAACAGTGATCGGTCCAACGGTTAGTAGGTGCCCTTGAATGACACTTTTCCTCTGTAGTCTTCCTCCTAAAAACACATTACTCCATGTCTAATCATGAGAAAAACATTAGACATATCTCCAAGGAGGAATCTGCAGATACCTGCCCAGCATCCTCAAAATGATCAAGGTCCTTAAACACAAGGAAAATCTGAGAAACTGTCAGGGCCAAGAGAAGCCTAAAGAAACATGATATGGGAGGATACTGAATGGGCTTCCCCCCCCACCACACACACACAGGAAAAAGACATTAGGGAAAACAGAAGAACTCTGAAGAAAGTATGTAATAACAATGTATCATATTGGCTACTAATTGTGACAAATGTGTCGTACTAATGTCAACTAGTAACAGGAAACTGGTTATAGGGGTTTGGCGAGCTCTCTACTGTTTTTGCAATAATTCTGTACATCTGGAGCTATCTTAAAATTAAAATTTATTTTAGGCCTAGCTTGGTGACTCAGCCAATAATCCCAGCACTTTAGGAAGCTGAGGCGAGTGGATTGCCTGAGCCTGTGGGTTCAAGACCAGCCCAGGCAAGTTGGTGGGACCTTGCTCTACAATAAATCAAAAATTAGCTGGGCGTGGTAGCACGCGCCTGTAGTTCTGGCTACTTGGGAGGCTGAGGTGGAAGGATCGCCAGAGCCCAGCAGGTCAACGATGCTGGGGTTTCCATGAGTGTGCCACTGCACTCCAGCCTGGGCCACAGAGTGTGACTACAACTAAAAAAAAAAAGTTATTAAAAAAATTTAAATTAGTAAACATAAATATGATTTAATAGTTTATGTATGAATAACATATACAAATTCAAAATCTATAACTTTATATATTTTATTTTGTATAAATAAAATTTTTGAAAAATATATATAATAAAATATATATTAATATCTCAGAGTTGTGGAAACATTAGCGGCTGTGATTATCACTGGGTGACAGCATTTACTGTTATTTTTTTTCTCTTTAGTTACCAGCATCTAATATTTGAATAATGAACATGGATTAATTGGGAAATTATTTTTTAGTTAAAAACTGTCAGGAAAAAATAAGATTTTTGAAAAAGGCAAAAAGATTCCTAGATACTATTCTTACACCTATGCTGTTTAACGCAGCAGCTGCTAACTGCATGTTACCAAGCACTTGAAATGTGACTTATCAGAAATGAGATGTGGCCATGCCCAGAGATTCATGCCTGTAATCCCAGCATTTTGGGAGGCCGAGGCGGAAGGATCACCTGAACCCAGAAGGTCAAGGCTGAGATGAGCCATGGTCATGCCACTGCACTCTAGTCTGGGTGATGGAGTGAGACCCTGACTCAAAAAGAAAAAAGAATTGAGATGTGTTCAATTGTAGAAATGCATGAGAGTTTTCAAAGATCTTAATAGAAAAAAAGTAAAAAAACTTATTAACAATTAGTATATTAATTGCATGTTTAATAATACTTTGGATATATAAGGTTAAAGAAAAATATCTTATTCGAAAATTTTTTTTCGTGAGAAAGCAGGAGTTTATTAAGAATACAGAAAAGCTCCCAAGTGGGAGGGGCCCTGAAAGAGGATTGCCCCCCAATGTACTAAATGTATTTCCAATACAATTCATCAGAATGCAAATAAATTTTGTCTGCTGAAGATACAATAGTTTTAACCCTGTGGTAGAGACGAGTTTTTCATCTATTGGCAAATTCAACATTCCTGACTATATATGATTTTCCTTGGAACCACTGTAGTTTTTTTTGGTGTGTTTGTTTGTTTTAACATTTTGTAATATAACACTTTTTATTATGGTAAACTACTCATAACATAAAATGTATTGCCTTAACCGTTTTTAAGTGTATAGTTCAGTGGTATTAAGTACATTGGGCCCGACATAGTGGCTCACACCTGTAATCCCAGTACTTTGGGATTGCACATGGCCTAATGGTCTCATTTTTAAGTATATTTTTTTAAAAACCCAACTTATATCTATAACGGAAAATCTGTCGTTATCCATAAATAGGTCACACTACAAATAAACACCACACAAGCCCATGTCTGTAGTGGGTGTGGTGACCCATGCCTGTAGTTTCAGCTACTTGGGAGGCTGAAGTGGGAGGATTGTTTGAACTCTAGTTCAGCCTGGGCAATGTAGTGAGACCCTGTCTCAAACAAACGGAAG
>NW_007253950.1:1229733-1241713 GCF_000164805.1 Carlito syrichta
GGAGGGAAGGAAGGAGGGGAGGGAGGGAAGGAAGGAGGGGAGGGAGGGAGGGAGGACGGGAGGAAGGGAGGGAAGGAAAAGGAAAAAGAAAATAAGGCCCATGGGGCCAAAGGGTTGTGATGAAATTCCAGCCAGGCGCTTCTGGCTTGGCGACACAGTTGCGGGCTGGGAGCTGGTGTGCCCAGGCACCCCGTGGAACTTCCGTGCCGGCCCCTCCCCGCCATGCCTCACCCTATGCATCTTTTCCATTTGTTTCTCAGTTGTGTCCTTTGTAATAATCCAGTGATCATAAGTAAATAAACATAATCCGATGGAAAGCCGCATTAAGAACAAAGTGCTTCCTGTTATTTGAGGATTGCTCAGATCATCAAACAGCATCTCGCGCCCCCCACTACGATCTTTCCCGGTGGGGACACACTGTCCCCGGATCCCAGAGGGGTTCTTGTCTCCGATGCCCGCCTCCCAAGCCTCTCTCCACTCTCCAAACTGTCCCGACGCCGGTGGCGGTATGTTCTGGGGCCGGGTGGGGACAGCGTGGGCTGGAAGCTCAGGCCTCCGCCTCCGGCTGGGGCTCGAGGGGAAACGAGGGGCGGAGGGGCGGAGGCGGCCGGGGCAGCGGGGGGCGAGGCCCCCGCGGGCAGGACCGCCTCCCTCTCGCACCCCTGCCGGGGAGAAGGTGCCGGTGCCTCGAATTCAGTCTCCGCCTAGCTCCAGCCTCGGTTTACTCCTCTGTAAAACAAGAGGGGGGCTGGGATGTTGCCTCCGGCGGCGCCCCTCCCTCACCTCCTCAGCGACAGTCAGTCTCCAAGGACCTTCCTCGCGCCCTCGCAGCTGAACTCCGGGCGGCAGCCCTAAATCGCGTGGCTGTTAGGCCTTCCTTAGAAAGGGGTGGACTTTTCAATCAAGAGGGTTTCGAGATATTTACCTACTTGAGAGATACTTAAAGTTAAATTTCACACTGCTCACCGCAACACATTTCAGGTGGCTGCCCGGCTGATTTTTTGATTGATTGTAGAGATGAGGTCTCGCTGCCCAGGTGGGTCTCGAACCCGCGGGCTCAGGCAATCCACTCACCTCAGCCTCCCAAAGGCGCGGGATTACAGGCTGAGGCACCGAGCCCGGTTCTCTCTCTTTTTTTAAGACAAGGGTCTTGCTCTGTTGCCCTGACATGATAGTTCGCTTCACTGCGGCTTCAAACTCTTGGGCTCAAGCAATCCTCCCATCTCAGTCTCCCAAGTAGCTAGGACTAAAGGCAGATGCCACCACGCCTGGCTCAGAAGTCATTTTTTAATTAATTAATTAATTAATTAATTAGAGTTGGAGTTTCACTCCATTTTTTGAGTTGTGTTGTCCAGGCTGGAGTGCAGTGGCACACTCACAGCCATCCCAGCGTCGACCTGCTGGGCTTAGGCGATCCTTCTGCCTTAGTCTTCCAAGTAGCAGAACTACAGGTGGGTGCTGCCATGTCCGGCTAATTTTTTATGTATTGTTTAGATGAGGTCTCACCAAGTTGCCCGGACTGGTCTCAAACTCACAGGTTCAGGCAATGCACTCGCCTCAGCCTCCCAAAGTGCTGGGATTACAGGCTGAACCACCAAGCCAAACTCTGTGTGACAAAACAAATTTTTAATATGTTGAGGGAAAAATTAAAGAAGAGATATTCTGTGTTTATGCATCAGAAGAGTCTGTGTTTCTAAAGCCTTCCTAATTAGTCTACAGATTCAGTGCAAACCTAATCAAAATCATAGTAGGAATACAGACTACCAAAACTAATTCAAACCCAGGACCTGGTGACTTCACCAGTGAGTTCTAGCAAATGTTTATAGAAGTAACACTGACGCCTCTCAAACTTTTACAAAAAACACAAAAGGCAGGAACTTCTCAGCTCATTCTATGAGATCAGCATTGCTCTGTACCAAACGACATCAAATAAAGGAAAACTTTATGAATCCTTTATGAATATAGAAACAAAAATCCTTAACAAAATGCTAGCCAACCAAATCCAGCGGCATATAAAAAGGATAATATGCAACATAACCAAGTGGGATTTAATCCCAGGAATGCCAGGGTGGTTCAGCACACTAAAATTAATCCATCTGATAGGCCATGTTGAATAGACCAAAGAGAGGTTGGGTGTGGTTGCTCATGCCTATAATCCCAGTACTGTGGGAGGCTGAGGTGGAAGGATTGCTTGAGCCCAGGAGTTTAAGACCACCCTAGGCAACATAGTGAGACTTCATCTCCATTTAAAAAATCAGTTAGCTGGGCATGGTGGTTAGTGCTTGCAGTCCTAGGTACTTGGGAGGCTGAGGTGGAAGATCACCTGAGTCCAGGAGGTTGAGGCTTCAGTGAGCCAGGATGGTGCTACTGCATAGCGAGACTTCGTCTCTACCGAAAAATCAAAAAAATTAGCTGACTGTGGTGGCACATGCCTGTAGTCCCAGCTACTTGTGAGGCTGAGGCAGGAGGATCGCTTGAGCCCAGGAGGTCAAGGCTGCAGTGAGCCGTGATCATGCCACTGCACTCTAGTTTGGGTGACAGAGTGAGACTCTGATTCAAAATAAATAAATAATAAAGGGGGACAAAAACGCACGATCATCTAAACAGATGTAGAAAAAACATTTGACAAAATCCATCATTCTTTCATAGCAAAAGCACTCAACAAACTAGGACTAGAAGTGAACTTTCTCAACCTAATAAAGAGTTTCTGTAAAAACAAACAAACAAACAAAAAAAAACCAAAACCCACAGGTAGCAACATACTGAATGGTAAAAGACTGAAAGTTCCCCCCACTGGGCACAGTGGTTCATGCCTGTAATCCCAGCACTTTGGGAGGCAGAGGTGAGAGGATTGCTTGAGTCCAGGGATTCAAGATCTGCCTGGGCGACTTGATGAGACCTCTACAATAAATAAAAAAAATTAGCCGGGCATGGTGGTGCACACCTGTAGTTCCAGCTTCTTGGAAGGCTGAGGCGGAAGGATTGCCTGAACCCAACAGGCTGAGGCTTTGGTGGCTACGAGAATGCCACTGCACTCCAGCCTGGGTGACAGAGTGAGACTCCTACTGAAAAATGAAAGAAAGAAAAGAAAAGAAAGAAAGGAAGAAAAAAGAAAGAAAGAAAGAAAGAAAGAAAGAAAGAAAGAAAGAAAGAAAGAAAGAAAGAAAGTTTCCCCTCTAAGAACTGGAACAACACATGGATGTCTGCTCTGGGCACTTCTGTTCAACATTATACTGAAGGTACCAGTCACATGTGGTATAATTTCACTGATATGAAAGTCCATAATAGGCAAATCCATAGAGACAGAAGGCTAACTCAGGTTGCCAGGACTTGGAGGGAGAGAAGAATGAGAAGTGACCATTTTATGAGGCTTCTTCAGGGGTGATGAAATTGTTCCGGAATTAGTGGTGATGTTTGCGCAGCATAGGAAATATACTTAAGTAACCGAAGTGTATATTCTTAAATAGTTAAAATGGTAAATTTTAAGTTATATAGCTTTTACCTCAATCTAAAAAAAAAGGAAGCGAAGTCTTGTTCTGTGGTATGCCATGGTTGAACCTTGGAAACATTATGCTAAGTGAAAAAAGTCAGACACAAAGGCCACCTCTTAGGTGATCTCGTGGTGCTGTATTGCCAGAAGATTTTGCCCAACTGTAGGCTACTGTAAGTGTTCTGAACATGTCTAAAATAGGCTAGGCTAAGCTGACACTTGGTAGGTTAGGTGTATTAATGCTTTTTCAACTTACGATACTTTTATCTCATGATAGTGTTCTCAGGATGTAACCCCATCATAAATTGAAGAGCATCTGTATATGAAATGTCCAGAGAAGACAAATCCAAAAAGAGAGAAAGTACATGAGTGGGTCCCAGAGGCTGTGGAAAGGGGAAATCGAGACTGTTAATAGGTAGGGTTTTGTGTTGTTTTGTTTTGTTTTTAAAGTTAGAGATGGAGTCTCAATGTGTTGTCCAGGCTAGAGTGCAGTGGCTATTCACAGGCGTGATCATAATGCATTACACCCTTGAACTCCTGGGCTCAGGTGATCCTCCTGCCTCAGCTTGCCAAGTAGCTGGGACTACAGGCACACATCACTGCACATTGCTCTGTTTGGTGTTTCTTTTGAGGGTGATGGAAATGTACTGGAACTAGATAGTGGTGGCACAACATAGTGAATATACTAAAAGCCACTGAGTTGAACACTTTTTAAAAGGGTGACTTCAGGCGTGGTGGCTCATGCCTAGGATTCCACCACTTTGGGAGGCCAAGGTGAGAGAATTGCCTGATCCCAGGGGTTCCAGACCAGCCAGGGCAACTTGGTGAAACCTCATCTCTATAAAATGTAAAAAAAAATAGTTGGGCATGGTGGCCCATCCCTGTAGTCCCAGCTACCTGGAAGGCTGAGGCAGAAGGATTGCCTGAGCTCCCCAGGTCAAGGCTGTGGTAGCTGTGAATGTGCCACTGCACTCTAGCCTGGGCGACAGAGTGAGACTCCAACTCAAAAAAAAAAAAAAAAAAAAAAAAAGTGACTTCTATTGTATGTGAATTATATGTCAATTAAAATTCCTGGCAGGTTTTTTTTTCTTTTTTTTTTTTAGAAATTGACAAGGTGATTCTGAAATATATATGGAAAGACAAAGGAACTAACAGAATAGTCGAGAAACTTCCACTACCTGATTTTAAGAATTACTATAAAGCCACTAATTAAGACTTCTGGAATTTTGCATAAAGATAGGCATAGATCAATGTCTAGCAATAAAGACAGGACAGGCATGGTGGCTCACACCTCTAACTGAGCCCAGGATTTCGAGACCAGCCTGGGCAATATGAATAGACCTCATCTCTAAGAATAAAGAAAGAAAGAAACATAAACAGATCAATAAACAGAATAAAGTCCAAAATTGTACTCATATAAAACGAGTTGATTTTTGACAAAGGTACAAAGGCAATTCAACAGGAGAAAAATAGTCTTTTTCAGCAAACAGTGCCGAAACTGTTATAGCTGGATTGCAAGACATGACGGCAACATGCAGAGAAGGTTAGATTATGAGTCCTTTATTGACGCTGGCAACCGAGAGTGGACTAGTGTTTCAACTAACTCTCGATTGTGAACAGAGTGAGTAGTGGGTATTTAAAGGTAAAAACTACATAAATTGTACAGTTTGATTGATATTTCTTGGCAATACATTTGATTAGTAAGGGGTACGGATGGTTATAGAATTTACACAGTGAGGGAGTTTTCAACCACCAAAAGGTACAGGAATGTGGGTGTGAGGGATGCTTACGGGAAGGTTACAGAAGGGGGTTATTCCTAGGTTAACATGGAAGATCTGTTACAAAATGGAGTTACTTATGTCAAGCTAGCTATTACAGGTTATTGTAGGTTTTTCAGATTAGATATTTCATATTTTATTCATTTCAAAGCAATTGGATATCTACATGAAAAATATGAAGCTGGACTCTTACCTCACACTATAAATGAAAATTAACTTAGAATGAGTAAGCGGCTTAGACATAAATGTCAAAATTATAAAATTTCTAAAAGAAAACAGGAGAAAATATCTGTGACCTTGGGGTAGGCTGGTTACTTAGAACACAAAAAGCATGAGCCACAAATGAAACTTAACTAAGTGAATTTTATCAAAATTTAAAATTTTTGCTCCTTAAAAATACTGCTAAATAATGAAAAGACAAGCCACAGACTGGGAGAAAATATTTGCAAGCTATTTTATTTTTATCAGGTATATCTGATAAAGTACTTACATTCAGAATATATAGAGAATTCTTGTATTTAAATTATAAGATGACAACCTAATCTTAAAATGGGCAAAAGCTCTTAGGCAAGGTAGCATGAGGAAAAATAAAACAAATAGGAAGATGAAGTATAATTTTTTTTTAAAAGAACATGGGCAAAAGCTTTAAATAGTTACTTCAACAAAGAAGGTATGTGAATGACTAATAAGTACATGGAAAGAGGTCCAACCCTCCCTATTCACCCGATCTTTCCCTGAATGACTTTTCTTTTGTTTCCCCTGGTGAAAATGTTTCAAAGGGAAACATTTTGCTAATGTGGAAGAGGTGAAACAGGAATCGGCAGAAGCACTGAAAGGCATCAGAATTGACAAGTTCAAAAACTGTTTTGAGCAGTTGGAAGAAGCATCTCGACAGGTGTATTACATCAAACGGAGAGTACTTTGAAGGTGACTGAAGTTTAAACATGTAGGAATAACTACACAATTTTTAATAAATAAATCTTGAGGTTTGGGGGGATCCGCCCTGATATTGCCAGGGGAAATGTAAAAATGGTGTACCCACTTTGGAAAACAATCTTATAAAGTAAAATGTACACATACGAAGATTATATGATCTAGCAATTCCACTTTTAGGTACTTACCCAAGAGAACTGAAAACATATGTTCATCCCAGAAACCTGCCTTTGGAATGCTCATAGCACTTTAACTCATAGCAGCCAAACACTGGAAAGAACCCACACATCCATAGCTAGTAAATGAATAAAGAAAATGTGGTATATCACTACAATACATTCAGCGATAAAATGAAACAATCTATTGATACACTCAACAAAATATCTATACAAAAGACTACTGTACTAGTTTCTTCTTGTGGCTGTAACAAATTATCCCAAACTTAGATACTTAAAGCAACACAGATTTATTCTGCTATAGTTCCGGAGTCCAAAATGAGCCTTAAGGAGCTGAACCAAAGTCTCAGCGGGGCTGGTTGCTTCTGGAGGCTGCAGGAAAGGCCATCCCTCACCTCTTCCACTTCCAGCAGCTGCTGGCATTCCTTGGCTCCTGGCTGCATCGTCTCTGTTTCCGTGGTTACATTGTCTCCTCCTCTACTGTCATCAGATCTCCCCTCCCTCCCTCTCACTAGGACACTTGTGATTACATTTAGGTCCGAAGCAGAGAATCCAGGATGATCTCTTCTCAAAATCCTTAATCACATATGCAAGGTTTTTTTGCCCCCAAAAGTAGCGTTCATGGGCTCCAGGGGAACAGGACGGAACATCTTTGGAGGGAGATGGTATATTCAGCCTGCCACAACTATACAATATAAGTCTCCATTTAAATGACATTCAGCAAAGGCAACACAGCTGCCACAGAAAACAGATCAGTGATTGCCTGGGGCGGGGGTGGGGAATACAAGGGACATTTTGGGGATAATCAAAATGTTCCATAATGTAATTTGCCAAATTACACATTTGTCAAAATGCCACAGAGTGAAACAGTAGAAGAAAACAATAGCAACAAATAAAAGTGACAAAGGAAGAGCAGCAAATAAAAAGAAACTCATAAGGCCTGGCTCAGTGGCTCAACCTGTAATTCCAGCACTTTGGGAGGCCGAGGCAAGTGAATTGCCTGAGCCCGCAGGTTCGAGACCAACCCGGACAACTTGGCGAGACCTGTCTCTACAATAAATCCAAAATTAGCTGGGTGTGGTGGGGAGTGCCTGTAGTTCCAGCTACTTGGAAGGTTGAGGTGGAAGGATCACCTGAGCCCAGCAGGTTGAGGCTGCGGTGGCTAGGAGTGTGTCATGGCCCTCCAGCCTGGGTGCCAGAGTGAGACTCCAACTCAAAAAAAAAAAAAAAAAAGGAACTCATAAAACAACAAAGAAAAGCACAAACAGGGTGGCAAAGCAAGAGGAAGCCAGGAGTTCACAAGACACTAACACTGACCACACACCTGCAGAGCTAGGGGCTCCCAAACCCCTCTCAGGGTCCATTGTTCACTAAAATGACTCACAGAATGTGCCAGAAGCCATATGCTCACAATTACATTTATCATAGCTGAACAGATTAAAATCAGCCAAGGGAAGCGTCTGTAAGGGTGTAGGGTCTGGAAAATTCCAAGCCAGGAATTTCCATTGTCCTTTCATTGTAGAGGCAGGGACAACGTTACTTCCCAGCATCCATGTGTGACAATTCAGGGACTGTTGCCAACCAAGTAAACGCACTGTCTTGGTATTTGGGTCTTCACTGGGTGCCGTCACCAGGTGAAGATGACTGCCCAAGTGCTTATCTCAGATTCCAGCACCTCCCGAGCTCCACTTGTGTGAGCTCATGTCAGGTATCCTCAAGCCCTCACCAAAGCCACACGGTTAGGCCACCTAATGGAGCCAGACCCCACCCTCAGTCACATTATTAGACTAGCTGGTGTGGCCAGTCCCACCCTGAACAAAGACATTTCTATCAGATATGGCATTCCAAGGATTTAGAGCTTACCACCCAGAAACCGGGGGCAAAAACCAAATCTTTCTCTGGTCAAATGTGAATTCTTTGCCATGTGAGGGCCCCTGATTCAAACTGTATTTTACAGAAAGGAAGTAAGAATTCGTCAATAAGCTTAATAAAAGACTCAATCCTACTAGCTAAGTACTGCGAAAGGAAAAAGATAAATGATTTGGGCTTTTTTAACATTCTGATCACACATGACAAGGAGGGTAAGCAAATAGTTAAGCTCACTCACTTACAGTAGGAGTTTCAACTAATGTGGCCTTTTGGAATAACTTGGCAATATCTATGCAAAAAAAAAAAAAAAAAAAAGTAAGGCTGGGTGCTGTGGCTCACACCTGTAATCTCAACATTTTGGGAAGCTGAGGTGGGAGGACCAGACTGGGCAGCATAGTGAGACCTTGTCTCTACCAAAAAAAAAAAAAATTTCAAAAAATTAGTTGGACTTGAGGATGTGTGTCTGTAGTCCCAGCTACTCAGAAGTCTTGAGGCAGAAGTGTCACCTGAACCCAGGAGGTCAAGGCTGCAATGAGCCATGATCCTTGCCACTGTACTCCAGCCCAGGTGACAGAATGAGACCACAACTCAAAAAATAAAAATTAAAAAAATAAAAATTAAGCTGGGCTCGGTGACTCAGCCTGTAATCCCGCGCTTTGGGAGGATGAGGTGAGTGGATTGACTAAGCCCATGGGATCGAGACCCGCCTGGGCAACTTGACAAGACCTCATCTCTACAATAAATCAAAAAATTAGCTGGGTGTGGTAGCGCGTGCCTGTAGTTCCAGCTACTTGGCAGGCTGAGGCGGAAGGATCGCCGGAGCCCAGCAGGTCAAGGCTGCGGTGGCCGGGAGCGGCCACTGCACTCCAGTCTGGGTGACAGAGTAAGACTCTAACTCAAAAAAACCCCCAAAAAACAAAAAAATTAAAATTAAAAAAATTAAATTAGTATGCAAATACCCTTCGATCCAGTAGTTCTGCTTGAAAGATTGACTCCAATAGAAAGTCTCACACATGTGTGCAAAGAAGTATCAACAAGAATGCTTATTTGATATAATTTATAGAGAGGAATGATTGAAAACCACTGAAGTGTCTACCAATAGTGGAACTGGATAAAGAATTGTGGAATGATGGAGTATTATGCAGCACATAGAAAGAATGAGACAAGGTTTTACATGCTTTTGTGGAGAAATTTTGAACACATGTTAAATGTAAAGAACCAAGTTTGAATGTATACAGTAAAATCCCACTTTTTGGTAAAAACTAATAAAAGATTTAAGGATGACACACAAAGCAAGTCTACATTTCTACCTATACATACTAGCAGGGGGAAAACCAAAAAGATCTAATAGGGTTGGCCAAACTCTTAGGGGTGGTTAATTACAGGAGAGGGCGCAGGTTTGAGAGGTATGTGTGCTATGCGATAAAACAGATTAATGAGTTAGTTGTGCAATTATAAATAAATCAAAACAATCCTGGAAAAATGGGGCAATGTAGGTCAAAGGACACAAAGTACCAAGTGGGTAGGATGAAGATGTCAACAGATCTAATATTCTGGGTGGTAGTCCCAGCTACTCAGGAGGCTGAGGCAGAAGGGTTGCTTGAGCCCTGGAGATTGAGGCTGCAGTGAGCTATGATCACACTACACACTACTGCACTCCTGGGGGACAGAGTGAGAGCCATTTTCTTAAACAAACAAACAAAAAATCTAAGGTACAACATGAAGACTATAGTTGATAATATTGTATTGTGTTCAGGATTTTCAATGCATAAGTAGAATATAGTGACTATTTATCATACATGTGTCTTATAACATGCTGTGTACCTTAAATATACACAATACATTTTATTTTAAGAAACACGAACCTACCCCACAGCATGGAGCATAGGGCCAATGGGAAAGTGCTCCATCAATATTTGCTGATTGCACTCAGCACGTTCTTGCAGGTGGCTTCTGGAAGCTGTTAGGTGAACCTCACAGGAAGCTTTCTTTGAATTTCTTAAAATTGTGAATCTAATGGTGTAACTATCTTTCAATGGCCTATTCTTTTAAATAATAAAATGCACTCCATTACCAAGGGTTTAAGACTCAGGTGATCTGAGCCCCGGCTGCCTCTCAAACCTCATCTCTCCCTGATCCCCCCAGCTCTTAGCCTTCTGTCCTTCCTTAAAACTCTGTCTTTCCTGCCGTTAGGACTTTGCATAGATGGTGGTTTTTCTGGTCTAGAATGTTCTTCTCCTGTCTGATTTTTTTTTTTTTTTTAGTTGGTGTCTCACTCTGTTGCCCAGGCTGTAGTACAGTGGCACGCTCACAGCTCGCAGCAACCTCTCTGCTTCAATGCTTACCCCTCCCTCTGGCTGGCTAAGTGACAACCCCAGCCCTCGGAATTATTATCTCCCATGATATCTGTTCTTTTCCTGTGGTGACATCGTCACTACTGGTGATTCTCTATTTCTCAGTGGGTCTGTACACCCAGACTCCATCTCCCCACGCCAGGCGCCCTGAGAGTGGAGTCCTCACCACAGCTCACAGCTCTGTCTCCAGCACCTGACACACCCAAGGTACACATGGAACGTTTGCTCAGTGCCCAAAGCCTCACTACATCTCCTCATGTCCCCACCCCACTCGAAGGGAGGGCAGGCCCAGAACACAGGGGGATTTGGCCAGAGTAGGGGGCTTTTATAGAACTGAAAGCCTTTGTAGAATCTAGAGAAAGCAAGGAGGGGAGTGCTGGCAGCAGACGGGCTGTCTCCTCATCCCCAGTTCAGGCATGTGTCCCCCCAATCCCATCCCAAGAATCCAGGCCCCCGTGGCGCCAATGGAGACTCTGGGTGGGCAGCTGGTTCTAGTCAGGGGACAGGTCCCTTCCCACTTTTTCTGACTGAGGGCCAGTGAAGTTGATTTGAAAGAAAATGTTGAAGTAAAAAACAGTGCAGCCATTCAGTGTTGCTTGCTGCCATTTGAAAGGAATGAAAGTGGGATTAACCAAAAAACTAAAATACAAACCAAAACCAAAACAAAAACACCCTACTGTTTTAGAATCTTTCTCAAAACAATCATCTTACTGTTTTCTGTGTCATAATAAAATTAAGGGCTCACCCGAGCTTTGTTCTGCACTTGGACTGGTCTGCAGAGAGGCTGGTCTCTGGGTAACAATTTTGCAGCCCCCCAAGAAGCACTTCTCATTTCTAGAGCGCCTACTGCAAGTGGGGTGGGGAGGGTCCCAGGGGCACTGAGGGGAGGGGCTGAACACCCCATCGAGCAGGTAAAGGGTTAAGGCAGCATTGACCAGCACTGTTGTCCAAGTGACCTTTGGAGCTTGTCATTCCCTGCTGAAAACTCTCCCAACTTTAAAATAAAACGTTTACTGGGCATGGTGGCTCACATCTATAATCCCTGTACTTTGGGAGACAGAGGTGAGAGAATTGCCTGAGCCCACGGGTTTGAGACCAGCCTGTGCAACTTGGTGAGACCTCATCTCTACAATAAATCAAGAGAAATTAGCTGGATGTGCTGGTACATGACTAGTTCCGGCTACTTGGAAAGCAGGTTGAGGCTGCGGTGGCTGTAAGCATGCCACTGCTCTCCAGCCTTGGGTGACAGGGTGAGACTCCAACTCAAAATAAAATAAAATAACAGAGCCGGGCTCGGTGGCTCAGCCTGTAATCCCGCGCCTTTGGGAGGCTGAGGTGAGTGGATTGCCTGAGCCCGTGGGTTCGAGACCCACCTGGGCA
>NW_007253950.1:1241976-1245154 GCF_000164805.1 Carlito syrichta
GCGGCCACTGCACTCTAGTCTGGGCGACAGAGTGAGACTCCAACTCAAAAAATAAATAAAATAAAATAACATAACATAAAATAGAATAAAATGTTAACTCCTCTCTAGAGTTGTGGTGGTTTATATGACAGTGGCTCAAAGATGGATCAGATCCTAATCCTTGGAAGCTGCAAATTTTACCTTATAAAGTAAGAGGGTCTTTGCAGCTTAAGTAATTAGATTAAGGCTCTTGATTTGGGGGAGATGATCCTGGAGTATTTAGGTGTGCCCTAACCCAATCACAAGCATCCTTATAAGAGAGGCGAAGAAAGGTTTTATACTTAGCGAAGAGGAGGAGGAGGAGGAATGTGACCTGGGTACGAGATGAAGGCACAAGTCAAGGAATGCCAGCAGCCACCACCAGAGACAGAAGGGCAAGGAACAGGCTCTTCCCTAGGACATACAAAGGGAGCATGCTCCTGAGGACACTCTGATTTTGACTGTCTCCAAATTTTGGAAGATTTTGGCTCAGTGAAACTGATGTCAGACTTCCGGCCTGCCAGAACTGTGGGAGAATACACTGTCGCTCTCAGCCACCAAGCTTGTGATAACTTGTTACAGCAGTCACAGGACACTAATACAACCACCTAAATAGGCCTGTGTCCATTCCCTGCCCACCTGTCCAATCTTGTCCTCACTCACTGGCCTCCAGCCCCACCAGAGACCTTCCTTCTGTTCTTCAAACTGTCTAGCTTGGTCTAGCCTCAGGGCACTTGCACTTACCAAGTTCTTCCTCCAGATCTTCCTGAGGCTAGCCCCTACTTATGATTCGAGTTTCTGCATAAATGTCACCTCCTCCAACACGTCTTCCTTGACCTTATTTAAAATATCGCCTTCTGGTCACTCTGACATAGCACCCCTCTTCGCCCCCCTGTTTTTAGTCACAGCATGTGACCCTATCCTAAATGATTATTTCTCTCTGGTTTATTACTTGGCATCCCGCTGAAAGTGGGCTCCAGCGAATGAAATCCTGTCCTTTGCAGCAATGTGGACAAACCTGAAGACACTTGTTCAATGAAGTAAGCTAGGCACAGAAAGTCGAGCACCACAGGAGGTCACTCATGTGTGGAATCTAAAGAAGCTGGTCTTATGGAAGTAGAGAGTGGAATAGCATTCCTGGAGCTTGGGATGGGAAAGGGTGGTGATAGGGAGGCGTCGGTCAACAGTACAAAATTTACAGTTAGGAGGAAAAATGGCTGGAGCTCTACTGTACAGGAGGGTGGCAATTCTGTATATTTCAAAATACAGTAGCTATAAGAGAGAATTTCAAATGTTCTCACCACAAAAAAATGATAAATGTATGAGGTGATGAGTATGTTAAATATATGATTTGATTTTATTTTGAGAAAGCAGGATTTATTGAGAGGACAGAAAAACCCCCACAGTGGGAGGGGACCCAAAGGAGTTACCCCTAAATACATGATTTTTAAAAAAAATTAAAACAATTTCTTTTTGAGGGGGAGTCTCACCCTGTTGCTCAGGCTGGAGTGCAGTGGCACGCTTACGGCCACTGGAGCCTTGACCTGCTGGGCTCAGGTGATCCTTCCACCTCGGTCTTTCAAGTAGCTGGAACTACAGGCACGTGCCACTGTGCCCAGCTAATATTTTAATTTATTGTAGAGATGAGGTCTTGCCATGCTGCCCAGGCTGGTCTCGAACATGTGGGCTCAGACAATCCTCTCGCCTCTGCCTCCCCAAAGTGCTGGGATTACAGGTGTGAGCCACTGTGCCCAGTTATTAAAACAATTTTTATTTTAAATTTTTGAGTCTTTCACTGTTGTCCAGGCTGGAGTGCAGTGGCCCAGATTATGGCTCACTGCAGCAGAGACCTCTTGGGTTTATGGGATCCTTCCACCTCAGCCTCCACAGTAGCTAGGACTACAGGCCCATGCCATCATGCCTGGATAATTTTCTGGTTTTTGTTTTTGTAGAGACGAGGTCTTGCTGTATTGCCCAGGCTGGTCTCAAACTTCTGGTCTCAAGCAATCCTCCTACCTCAGTCTTCCAAAGTGCTAGGATTACAGGTGTGAGCCTGGCTACATGATGTGATAGTCACATGATGTACCAAAACATCACACTGTACCCCATAATTATGTAAATTATTATGTGTCAATTAAAAACAAAATTAAAAAAGGAAGTGGGATCCAAGAAAGCCTTGTCTGGTCTGTTTTTTACTGTATCTGTGGCCTGACATACAAGAATAGTAGTTGGCCAGGGGTGGTGGCCCACACCTATAATCCCAGTATTTGGGGAGGCCGAGGCGAGAGGATTGCCTGAGTCCACGGGTTTGAGACCAGCCCGGGCAACTTGGCTAGACTTCACCTCTACAAAAAAATCGAAAAATTAGCCTGGCATGGTGGTATGCACTTGTAGTCCCAGCTATTTGGAAGGCTGGGGCAGAAGGATCGCCTGAGCCCAACAGGTTGAGGCTGTGGTGGCCATAAGCATGCTACTGCTCTCTAGCCTGGGTGACACAGTGAGACTCCGACTCAAAAAAAAACCAAACCAAACAAAAAACGAATAGTAGTTGTTTAACAAACACTGGTTGATAAATAAATCAATGAACTATCTGTGCAGACGTTTATGATCTGAGGTGCATGGCGTGTGCCAAAGTTTTAGGGTGCATGTGGAGCAATGAAACTATAACTCCAGCATCACTCCCACCTTCTGAGGGATTCCCCCACCTTCACTGGGGCCAGCAACCTTCCATGCCACAGTTGTTTTGTTCCTTCCCCAGAATGTTGTGTGATGAAGTCCCTTCATGGTTCTGTATTACAGACGAAGAAACTGAGGCTTGGCGATCTTCTAATTCACGTGCAGTGTGTTCAGAAGTGAAAACCGGCGGGGCTCGGTGGCTCACTCCTGGAATCCCAGCACTTTGGGAGGCCGAGGCAGGAGGATTGCTGGAGCCCAGGCGTTCGAGGCCAGCCGGGGCAACACAGTGAGACCTTGTCTTTCTGGAAAGTAAATAAATAAAGAAGTGAATAAATAGCCAGGCGTTGTGACGTGCCCCTGTAGTCCACATCCCTGGTCCCAGCTACTCGGGAGGCTAAGGCGGGAGGATGGCCTGGGCCTAGGAGGTCGAGTTGCGGTGAGCGGCCATCGTGCCACTGCGCTCCAGCCTGGGCGACAGAGGGTG
>NW_007253950.1:1245702-1277057 GCF_000164805.1 Carlito syrichta
CTTCGCGTCCCCATCCCAGGCTCACGGGCGCACCCACGCGCCTTGTCCGCCCCGGGCGCTCTCAGGGTGGACGCCCCCCAGGTCACCCTGCAGCCCTCTCGCCTCGAGACGCCCAAGTGACCGTCCCCGCGAGCACACACGCCACCACTCATGTTCAGGGTGCCCCCTCCAAGGTGGTCGCCAGCGGCCACTCGGAGAAGCGCCCACCCGGGCCACGATCGCCGCGCTTCCCCCTCTCTGCCGGGACAATGTCCCCAGCCCCCTTAAGGAACGCAGCCAGAGGCAAAGTCCACTCCGTCCACCCGCTGCCGAGCTCCCAGCGGCTCCGCGCGGCTGCACCCCGGGACACCCCTGGTCTCAGAGAGAGGGCACATCCATTCCTCTCATACACTTTAGGCGCGGCCCTGTGGGCTCCCGTGCGGCCGCCGGGCCCTCCTGTTCCTCTGGGTGATCCGCCGGGTTCCAGCCGGTTTGGCCGGCCCAGCGGGCCGAGACACCGCGCCTTGCGCTGTGGGGGAGGGATGTGAGGGACGCCATCCGCCAGACTCCTGCCCATCCAGACTCCTGTGCCGACCCCAGCTGAGACCCGCCGGTGGGAATGCCTCCACCCCACACCGGGGACAGGCCCCAGTGTTGGCTTTCTTTCCGCGGCGTCTCTTGTGCGGGTCTGGGGGCCTGGGGCAGTCCTGGAGTGAGGCTCCCATCAGCTGAGCCCCTGGTCTATTTCAGAGGCCTAAGGTGGAATCGGAGATGGACCTGATCCACTGTCCTTTATGACGCGGCCAGCGGCCTTTCTCGCCGTCCCTTACAGCGGGGTGCTGGTGAGGCTGCCAGGCTGAGGCTGGAGGGCAGGGTGGTTCTTCTTTCCGGGTGAGCGCCAGTCTTCCACCTGGGCCAGTCCTCTGTTTCAGGATCTATGAGCGCTCCCTTTGTGGGCCCTCTCTGCCACCCCAGCCTCCAAATCTCCCGGGGAGACTTGTTTAAAATTTTATGCAGACCTATGGGCCCAAGGGTGGGAAGCGGGAGAGGGGAAATGTGGAACTGGAGTTTGAATCCCAGGAAGTGCAGCCAGAAGTCTACATTTGTAGTTCATCTACCAGAGGTGTTTGTTTGATTTGAGGAGTGGGGAGTTCTATCTTCTGGAGGAAGAGGTCCAGTTCCTTGGACTAATTCACCCCTGCAAACGGGGGGGGGGGGGGCCAGGACCCCGGTGCTGGAGTGCTGGACTCTGGGTTGGCTGTGAGGGACCAGCCGTGGGCAGCCTCCAGCTTGCAGGGCGGTCCAGCTCTGGAGAGCCAGGAGGCTTGTGAGTAGTGACAGGAACGGGTCAGAGAAGAAGGAGAGCAATTCCGACCAGGAAGGCTTCATGGAGAAGGCAGCTTTTGGGCAGAGACTTCACTGAGGCAGAGGCTGATAAAGGGTGTTCCAAGCCTGGAACCCAGTGTGAACTGAGACCTGGTGATGGGAAAGTTTAAGCAAACTTGGGGGTAGCCACCAACAGGTTGGCAACTCTGGAGTTTACGTAAAGCATTTGTTTCTATGTGATCAGCTGAGGACTCCATGTGCCTCTGCCAGCTACAGGGGCTTGTTTCTGTTGGTGGCCTTAGGAGGCTTGGGGGCAGATAGCTGGTTTGGATGACAGTTGGATCCTGAGGCTAGTGGATCCCTGGCGCACGAGACCAGAGCAATTGAGAATGGCCATCAGGGGAATGGAAGGAATAGAGTAAGAGGAGTACCCTGCTCTGGTCTGCAAGGACCTTGGGGGCTCCCTCTGGAAGAGACTTAAGCTTCTGCCTGGGTCTAGGGGGAAGGCCAGGCTCGCCAGGAGTGCTGTGGTGGGCTAGCACATGAGGTTCGATTCTCAGGGTCTAGGTGTGAGGGGAGTGAGCGCTCCCTCATTCCATGCAGTGCTTTTTGGGGGGATGAGGGTCTCCCACCAGAGTTTTGAAAATGACCTGCAGCTTTCAGTGCCTCAGCAATCTGCTTGTCAGAAGAAGTGACTTCCTGAACTGTTTCTCTGGCAACAGACAGTTCCACCGGGTCTGAGATGCGGGGGCTTATCCAGCAGGTACCACCTTGTGCTGGGAAGCCCTGATCCCCACCCCCCCCGTGAGGTGAGTGCCATGCTCCAGGCCCTTTGCCAAAGGCTTTATATCCTCTTATGCTTCCCACTTTACAGGTGAGGAAACTGAGGCTCAGAGGTCAGTTCTTTGCCCAAATCTCAGCCCTTCTCCACAGGAATGATTTTTCTGACTCTTCTAGCCCATGGTCTTAATTTGCCACACTCAGCTTGGCTCCCACCTGCTGGAATCTGGCGCTGTGTTGGGGTGATGAAGACCCCAGGCCCAGTATCTGCTCTCTGGGAGCTCTTGGTCAGTGAGGGGGGTGCTCAGAGGATGTGCTTACCTTAGAGGTATCAGGGAATGCTGCATGGAGTAGGCAGTAAATGAGAAGATGGAAGCAAATTGAAAGAGAGAAAAGCAAACCCTTCTGTTTCCCAGGATTCGGTGAATGTTCCTGATGTGGTGGGAGAGAGGGAAGGTGGGTAGCAAGGCCCTGGCTCCTTGAGAAGGAGGTGTACTTTCCGTCTATTATCTGAACGTGTCCTGGAGAACCAGCCTCAGCATTCTTCACAGGCGTCTGGCGGTGCTCAGTGATGTACCATAACCCCCACTGCCTATAGTTTCAGCAAGAACACTGGATGGAATATGTTATGAAGCCACATAAGACCAAAGACTTAAAGTAATGTATTTTTTTTTTTAAGTTGGAGTCTCACTCCGTCGCCCAGGCTGGAGTGCCATGGCACACTCACAGCCGCCCCAGCGTAGACCTGCTGGGCTCCGGCAATCCTTCCGCCTCAGCCTTCCAAGTAGTCAGAACCCTAGGCACCTGCCACCACACCGGGCTAATTTTTTATTTACTGTAGAGACAAGGTCTTGAACCCGCGGGCTCAGGCAATCTACTCATCTCAGCCTCCCAAAGGCACGGGATTACAGGCTGAGCCACCCAGCCCCGGCAATGTATCTCTTAAAGTTGATGGCACAGAGGGGAAAATTGACATGTAGCAAATTTAAGGCTGTTGATTCTTTGTTGAACTTTCTCTCAGCCTAGGCAAAAAGAGAAACATGAAGGATTTACGTAGGTATCCTCTAAAAAGGAGGCAGGCGAGTTTGATCTAGAGCTAACTTTTTTGGTTAAAAAAAGGCCTTGATGCTCAGATCTTTGTGTGGCTAGGGGATGGAGGAATGTGGAAGTTGTGGTTATCTGCTTATGGTAGATCCCAAAGCCTTTGTAGAATAAGTGTAAAGCTAATGTTGCTGGGCGCAGTGGCTCATACCTGTAATCCTAGCACTTTGGGATGCTGAGGTGGGAGAATCACCTGAGCCCAGGAGTTTGAGACCAGCTGGGCAACATAGTGAGACCTTGTCTCTCAAAAAAAAAAATTACAACTGGGCTTGTTGGCTCAGCCTGTAATCCTGCGCCTTGGGAGGCTGAGGTGAGTGAATTTGCCTGAGCCCGCGGGTTTGAGACCCGCCTGGGCAACTTGGTGAGACCTCATCTCTACAATAAACCAAAAAATTAGTTGGGTGTGGTAGTGCGCACCAGTTACTTGGAAGGCTGAGGCGGAAGGATCACCGGAGCCCAGCAGGTCGAGGCTGCGGCGACAGAGTGAGACTCCAACTCAAAAAAAAAAACAAAAAAAAAATTAGCTGGTTGTGGTGGTGCATGTCTATAGTTCCAGCTACTTTGGAGGCTGAGGTGGAAGGATCACCTAAGCCCAGAAGGTTGAGGCTGTCATAAGCTGGGATCATACCACTGCACTGTAGCCTGAGTAACAGAGTGAGACCCTATCTAAAAAAGCAAAAAGTGAGCACTAAGTGCCTATCTCTTACTTTTAAATCCTCCTTAGGTCCTGGGGAGGATGATACTACCAGGGTTTATTGGTGAGGAAACAGAGAGGTTGATGAACTTGCCCAAGGTCACACAGGGGAGAGCAGCAAGCCAGGATTTGCACCCAGGATTTGTCCAACTCTAGCTATACCTCTTGACTTTTTTTGGTGGGCGGGGGGAGCAAGGTGAGGTCCTAAGGTGCTTTGGAGGAAAAGGAGGGAGACTTTAGGAAGGAAGACTTTAGGAAGGGCCAGGGCTAAGAAGGGGGGCTTCCTGGCACAGGTGGGCACTGACAGGTTCAGCTACATGGATGCCCTGTGCAGGCAGTGAGGCTGGTTGTGTCTTGCACCTTCTATGCTTCCTTCTTGCCCTCCCTCTTGGGACTGGGGGTGGCCACACAATTCCCACTTTGCCCATGAATAAACAGAGATCAGAAGCCTCACAGCCACTAGATCGCAGTGATGGCACTGAGAGTGTTGGTGGGAGCACAGCCTGGAAGCAGAGAGCTTTGGGTTCAGATCCTACCTCTGCCCCTTTCTGGCTGCATGATCTTGGGGAAGTTCCCTAGTTCCCCTGAGCCTCGGTTCCTTGTCTGCAATGGTGATGTGGGATTGTGAGGAACACGGAAGATAATGAGTGCAGAGGGCTCAGCATGGTATGTGTTGGAAGGAAGGGCAACCCGCATTCACAGGTTGTAGGACCGAAGGCTCTTAAACCAGCTTAGGAGGTCCCTTGGCAGCATCTTCAACGTGAACTTGCATGCGTTCAGAGACGGGGAGCTTAGTCCCTCTCAAGGTTGCCTGCACCATCCTTGAGCACTTGGGAGTGTGAGCAGGTTTTTCCTTATGGTGATCCTGGCTCTGTCTCCAACCCCAGCAGGCAGGCCAGCTCCTCTCCTGATGGAGGACTGGGCAAAGCCCTCCCTGGGTCAACTCTGACCTCCGGGAAGGGGAGGAGTTCGAGAGGTGTGAGCTGGGGTTGGTCACATTGGGATTGCAGTGAGCTTAGTGCTGAGCTTTGTGGGTGGCTATCTCCTGCGTACAGCATTCCAGGTCCTGCGTGCTCACCTGTGCCTCCACCCAGCTCTGCCACACAGAGTACTGAGCGTCTGGTATTGTTAGTTCCTCCACACTCCTCACTCATTGCAAGGAGAGAGTGTTGAGTGTTTGGGAGTTAATTTATAATATGATGAACATATGAATACATTCTCCTTACAAAATGAAAACCTGGACTGGACATAGTGGCTTATGCCTGTAATCCCAGCACTTTAAAAAGCTGAGGTGGGAGGATCACTTGAGCCCAGGAGATTGAGACCAGCCTGGCAACATAGCAAGACCTCGTCTCTGCAAAAAATACAAAAAATTAGCTAGGCATGGTGGCATGCACCTGTAGTCTGGGCTACTTGGGAGGCTGAGGAGGGAGGATTGCCTGAGCCCAGGAGGTCAAGGCTATGGTGAGTTGTGATTGTGCTACTGCACTCCAGCCTGAGTGACAGAGTAAGGACCTAGATTAAAAAAAAAAATCAATAAAAACCTACACAGATAAGGCTAAACTTGTCCTTGGATCACCCACCTCTCTCCCTAAGGGGCCAACTATTTGGGGGAGTTTCCACTCCTTTTTCTGTGCACTCTTGGAAAGATTGATGGTTTTCTTCTATATCCTTTGCTCAGCCAGCTGCTTTGCTCACATCTGGTGCATCTGAGCTCCCTTGCTGTTCCAAGACCCACATCTCCCTCCTTTTTGACTCTTGTGAAGTGTCCCATGGTGTCCCTGCAGCCCCAGCCCATGTAGCTGTTTCTCTGTTGATGGAATTGTTTTGTTCTTTGAAAAAGTTACACAGACATAGAGCAAAGCATTCCAATGGTACGAGGGTGATCATGAAATGTTGTGTCTCTCACCCCAGAGCAGGGCCCTCTGCTGCCCTCGCCCCAGGCAGCCGCCATGACAAGTGCATCATTCCAGGGCAGGCATGTCCTTGCTGTAGACTTCACAGATGGGAGCCTCCATGCAGGCGTCAGGTCACACTTTCCCCCCACAGCACACCTGGGAGTGTTCTGTATCAGTGCACAGCACGCCGTCTGTGATGACTTTATTTTTGCCATGCCTTTATTTATTTACTTTCTTTAATAGGTAATATATTTGCAACATTCTAGAATAAAACAGAGTTGGGAAGAGTCTGGGGAAAAACCTCTGTCCTCCTTCAGTGAGAACTAATGCCTTCGTGCTCATTCTTAGTTTTCTGTTTACCATTTTGGATTTTTTTTCTATTTTAAAAAAAGAGATTGGGTCTTGCTGTGTTTCCCAGGCTGGTCTTGAACTCCTTGCCTCAAGCGATCCTCCCACCTGAGCTTCCTAAAGTGCTGGAACTGTAGGCTTGAGCCACTGTGCCTGGCCCATGTTAAGACTTTCTTTAAGGAGATCTATGCAAATGTGACTATGGAGTCCTACCTTTCCCCATTCTATCCAAGAGTTTAGCCAAGATCTTCCTTTTCACTTGAAACATGTATTTTTTGGGGGGGGAGGGGAGTCAGGGTTTCACTCTGTCATCCAGGCAAGAGTGCAGTAGCATGATCATGGCTCACCACAGTTTTGACCTCCTGGGCTCAGGTGATCCTCCCTCCTCAGCCTCCTGAGTAACTGGGACTACAGGCATATGCCACCATGCCTGGCTAATTTTTTTATTTTTTTTTTGTAGAGATGAGGTCTTGCTCTATTGCCCAGGCTGGTCTCAAACTCCTGGGCTCAAGCGATCCTCATGCCTTGGTCTCCTACATGGCAGGGACTACAAGTGTGAGCCACTATACCTGGCCTTTCTTGGGGTTCTTTTTGCCTGAAGTGTGGGGAGCATGATTGCTCTTTTTTTTTTTTTTTGAGTTGGAGTCTCACTTCGTCATGCAGGCTGGAGTGCAGTGGCACACTCATGGCCACCCCAGTATATACTTACTGGGCTCTGGTGATCCTTCCGCCTCCACCTTCCAAGTAGCTGGAGCTACAGGTGTGCACTACCATGCCCGGCTAATTTTTGATTCATTGTAGAGTCAAGGTCTCACCAAGTTGCCCGGGCTGGTCTCGAACCCATGGGCTCAGGCAATCCACTTGCCTTGGCCTCCCAAAGTGCTGGGATTACAGGCTGAGCCACCGAGCCCGGCTTATTACTCCTTGTTTATGGCTTCTCTCATATTCCCTTCTGCAGCTGTGGTGTGATCTGTGTGGTCAATCCCTTTGCTGATAGGCACTTCAGGTTTTTCATTCTTTTGCTGTTACACACCCTGCTGCAAGGAGTCAGCTCACACATGCTACTGAGTGTATCTGCATGATATATTTCCAGAAGTTGGACTGATGTGTGGGAAGGCACATAGGTTTGGGATTTGTTGTTGTTGTTGTTTTGTTTGTTTGTTTGTTTGTTTTTTGAGTTGAAGTCTCACTCTGTCGCCCAGACTGGAGTGCAGTGGCCGCTCCTGGCCACCGCAGCCTCGACCTGCTGGGCTCTGGCGATCCTTCCGCCTCAGCCTTCCGAGTAGCCGGAATTACAGGCATGCACTACCACGCCCGGCTGATTTTTTGATTTATTGTAGAGATGAGGTCTCGCTGCCCAGGCGGGTCTCAAACCCGCGGGCTCAGGCAATCCACTCACCTCAGCCTCCCAAAGGTGCTGCTGAGCCACCGAGCCCGGCCAGGTTTGGGATTTTTATAGACTGCCAAATGCTCTCCAGAGAAAGTCTCACTCCCCCTTGCCCTTTCAGCCTGCCTCCTCGCTGCTGGCAGCTGCCTCTTCCCATAGCCTCCTCAACATGGTAGTTTATTTATTTATTTTGAGACAGAGTCTCACTCTGTCGCCCAGGCTGGAGGGCAGTGGCATGAACATGGCTCACTGCAGCCTCAGCCTCTCTGGCTCAGGTCTCCCAAGTCACAACCAGCTAATTTTTTTACTTTTTGTAGAGTCGAGGTCTTACCATGTTGCCCAGGTTGGTCTCAGACTTCTAGGCTCAAGCGATCCTCCCTCCTCGGCCTCCCAAGGTGCTGGGATTACAGACCAGCACTTGAACCACTCTGCCCGGCCCAACATGGTGACTTAACACACTGCTGGATGTGCCCCAATCTGATAGGCCAGAATGGTAGGTCAGTGTAGTATTATTCTCATTTCTCTTATGAGTGAGGTTGATGTTTTAAAAAATGTTTAAGAGTCATTTGTATATCCTTGTCTCTGTGTATTCTTCATCAATTCTACTGAGTTGTTGGTCTTTGTCTTACCAATTGCTGGGACCTCTGGAAGACCTGCAAATACTTTTTTTCTAATTTATTTTCTTTTACTTTGCTTATAGTGTTTTTTGTCTTTGTTTTGGCCATACAGGATTTAGTTTTAGTTTTATATTGGTGATTTTGCTTTATGTATTTATGTATGTATTTATTTGTTAGCAGGAATCTCACTCTGTTGTCCAGGCTGGAGTACAGTGGCATGTTTATGGTCACTGGCTGCTGGGTTCATGCGATCCTTCTGCCTCAGCCTTCCAAGTAGCTGGAACCATAGGCATGAGCCACCACGCCTGGCTAATTTTTTTTATTTATTATAGGGATGAGGTCTCGCTAAGTTGCCCAGGCTGGTCTTGAGTTCCCGGACTCAAGACTCAGTCCTCTCGCCTCTGCATCCCAAAGTGCTGGGATTACAGGCATGAGCCACCTCTCCCGGCTGAATTTTTTTTTTTAATTCTTTTTTCCATTTTATTTCTGGCTTCTGGAAATTAGTCATAGTTTAGGCCTTTCCCATTCCACAGTAATCAAGTTCTCCCATGGAGACCTTGGAAGTTCTTGCATTATCTCTGTTCAGTCCCACTGGAATGATTACACAGAGCAGACAGCCCCAATGTGGTGCTAACATGTCTTTAGTACATTTCCAACACTTTAAAAACAAAATAAATGTGAGGAAAAAAAACGAGAGCTCCAGCACCTAGGACACAACTGGCTCTGACTAGAATGTATGCACATTGTTACACATTTGCTGTATTTAATTTTGTAGTTAGCAGCTATTGTGATAGGTAATGCAGGCTTCCCACTTATTGGTGACTGGAAAGTTTCCCTTTAAATGAGCTGTCTTGTGTGATGTATACATGTCCATCAGTGGGGACTGGTTCAAATAGGTCATGATCCATGTGTGCAAGGGTATGTGATGCGGCAAGTAAAAAGACACTTGCCTTCCCCTTAAGGAAAGTAATGCAGCCTGTACGTAAAGGTGGACGAGCTCCAGGCTGTAGATTTAAGCAAAAAAAGCAAGGGGCAAAAGCGTGTAGACTGCTGTTGTTTGTGTGGAAGAAATACACACAGATACAAGACACACCTGTCTGAAGTGTGTGTTTGTGTGTATGTGTATGTGTGTTTGTGTATGTGTGTGTGTATGTGCAGTCTCTGGAGAAACACATGAGAAAGCACTCTTGGTTGCTCTTGGAGAAGAAATTATCAATCAGGGAAGGAGGGAACCATGCTGAATACACTGTTTCATTACCTACCATGGCATATATATTGCATTTTTCAAAAATAACAGGCCAGTGTGGTGGCTCACGCCTATAATTCTAGAACTTTGGGAGGTGGAGGTGGAAGAATCACTTGAGGCCAGGAGTTTGAGACCAGACTGGGCTACATAGCAAGACCTTGTCTTCACAAAAAATAAAAAAAAATTATCTGGGTGTGGTGGCAAAGCTACTCTTTGGGAGGCTGATGCAGGAGGCTCACTTGAGCCCAGACGTTGGAAGCTGTGTAAGCCGTGAATACACCATGGTTTTATTTATTTTTTATTTATTTCACCAGTCTGGGCAAAAGAGTGAGACCTTGACTCAAAAAATAAATAACATAGAAACTTTAAAATAAGTGAGAATATTGAATAGAAAAAAATAGTACAGTTAGTTTATGGATATGGCAAAAGCTATGTAGGGGACACTTGAATATCCCCTTAGGTCCAGAGAGGGAAAGGCACTTTCCCAGGATCACACAGCAGAGAGAAATAACCTTGAGGTCAGTGTTACTGGCCGAGTGGCCTGGGAGATTTTCCAGCCATCTGTAAGTGGAAAGGAGGTATCCATGTCAGGGATGGGCGGGGTAAGGGCTCCAAGGCTGTTGCTGTTTTTGTTGTCCGGGCAGGGGCAGGTCTTAGTCACTCTTTGTCAGTTGGTCAGTTGTTTGTGGCAGAATTCAACGAGGGCCAGGGCCCTGATCACCCACTCATAGATTGTCTGGGGAGCCATAGCGGGGCCAGCCGCCCTGGTCTCCTTGATTACCAGGAATCTGGGTGGTGGTGGGGAGGCTGTTTTTCTTGGCAGGCCAGCAAGCCCAGCCCTGATTCTGGTGGAACCCGGGCCCAGGCCCAGGCTGGCTGAGTTATCCTTCCTGTTTGCCCTGGGGGAGAGGCCAGGTGGCACCCCAGGGTCTTACAGGGAGGTGTGGGCAGGAAGGCAAGGGCTGAAGGTCAGGCAGGGTCCAGAGCATGAGCACTAGGGAACAGTCGGGCCTGTCCTGGGACACCCCAGCTTTCATTTGGGGGTGGGGCTGGTATCAGACACCAGTGAGTTTTTTTGCACTTCTGCCCCCCTGTGTGAGGGTAGCAGGATGGGGGCACCACCCCTCCTTGAGGTTGCAGTGGCCGAGGCTTGTTCAGGGTCACCCAGAACATCAGTGCAGCATCGGGACTAGCACCAGTGTCTCAGGAAAGACGTCCAGGGATGCGGAAGACTCTCACTCTGGCCCATCCCCACCCCTCACTCCCCGGCAGGCCCAGGCCAGGCCTCATGGGCTAGTGGAGCTCCACATGCTCCTGACGGCCGGCTCTTTCTCTGAAGGGCTAAAGAGTGGATGAGGCGCCCTTGGGGGTGTTGGGGAACAAGCTTCCTGTGATTCCAGCTCTGCCCCCGTCCCCTCTCTGCTCTGCCCTCCAGGGCAGTGATGCTCCCTTCACACAAAGTGTTCTCCAGGAGAGTGTCCCCATCTCTCGAGAATTCGTGATGGGAGAGTCTGGGCCACAGAATTGTCCAGGTCCCTTCCCTCACCATGCATGACCTTGGGCTGGGTCCAGATCTTCCAAGAGCCTCTGTTTCCCTCACCTATGAGATGAGCCAAGTACTTTCTTCCCTTGAGAGTTGGGCCCAGAGGGAGGAAGGCCCTGGGAGTGAAGCCCCGGTGGGGCCTGGCAGAGTGGGTGAGGGGAATGAATGCCGGGATTCCACCTGGGGCTTTCCAGGGGAGTTAGGTCTTCCTGGATGCTCTGTGGCTGGAGGGGTCTTGGTACTGGGGCTCAGGCAGGCCTTGGGGGGTAGGCCCAGGAGACCCTGGAGGGAAGGAGGGAGGAGTTGGGGTAGGCAGGCAGGGAGCGCTGCCACTTGCTCTGGGAACCAGACAAGGTCTTGGGGTGGGACTCAAGGGTCCCCACCCACTCTCACACACCTAGGGGCTGTGGAATGACCTCCATGGGTTGGGGACATGTGGGGGACAGTTTGAGTCCCTTTTGGGAGGAGTTTGTGAAAACTCTGAAGGGGATGGCACAGCCTCAGGAAGGTGGACGTGGGCTCCTGGACACGCAAGTGCATGCGGCGCTGGAGGACTCTGGGGACTCTGGGGGGCTTGGCCATGGCGGGAGGTGGCAGAAGCCTCTCCTACCTCTGGGGTTGGACAGCTCTCTGCTCTGAGACTCAGGGCTCTGGGATGACAGGTGACGTGATGGCAGTGTTTGGAAAGCCTTGAAGGAGGACCAGGCCCTGAGCTTCTGTCCTCCCTGCTGTAGCCCTGGGAAGTAGGGCTGAGCCTGGGCTGGGCCCGGGGGCATCCCTGACAGCCAAGCTCCCTGCTGTATTCTCAGGACCTAGAACAGTGCCTGGCATAGAGCTGGGCCTTGGGAGAGTTTGTCCAGTGACTGAATGACTCCGTTTGTAACTCACGAGCCCATTTTTCAGGAACAAAAGGGAGGCTGAGAGCTGTTCTGGGCTGTCCCAGTCCCAGATAGCTTGGGCAGGTTCTGAATCTGTGCTAGCCTACTGGCAGAGCTGGCATGACTTTAGGATTCTCGAATGCTCCAGAGCAGGGCATTCCCATGGCATTCCAGAGCAGGGCATTCCAAGAGGCCTGCCCCCAAGCCCTCCCTCTCGCACGGGAGGGGGTGGTGTATGATGGTGTTGTGGCCAGCTCAGGCACCCGGAGCCTCTGTCCCCTGCCCCTTTGTCTCGTGTGACACAATGGGTGGCTTTTTGTCCCCATAAAGTCCCTTTCACTGTAGGGAGAAGAGCCAGGGCGGGGGTGGGGACTAGGCCTGGCCAGGCCAAGTTCTGAGTGTCCTCAGGCTGCCCAGATGTGTCCCCAGTGAGGGGGAACCCCAGGAAAGACTCACTTCACTGCTGGGTCTGGGTGTCCTGGATGGAGCAATGGTGGGGGGACCTGGGGGCCATGGAGGGAATTGCTGCCTTGGCCCCCAGGCAGTTGTTCCCAAGGCATTTGGTTTAGTCGCTTACTTTTAAAAAGCTGATGTAAAAAATCCAGATTTCTAGTGTCCCTTGAAAAATGAGTTCGGGCCACCCAGGCCTGCATTTCCAGCAGACGCCAGCAGGTCGCTCTCCCCAGAGCCCCCCGCCTCCCACACCATGGCCTACCTTCGCCGTGTCTGTGACCCACCAGCCTTCAAGGCTGCTGGTTGGAGACCCTAGTGTCGATCAGTAGGCTCTGAGGGACTTTCCCTCCTCACAGGTCCAGGGAGCACAGCCCCCTCACTCTGGAAGTGATTCCTCCAGCCTCCTGGACTGCCTAATAGCCCTCATGACTGCCACAGCTTTTAACGTTTTCTCTCACATTTTGCCTACATTTTACCTGCATGATACACCTGTGGGGCAACCAGGGTAGTATCCACCTCCCGTGCCCACTCTCTCACATGTCAGGTGAGGAAACAGACCAGAGGGGTTAAGTGACTCTCCTATGGCCACACAGCAAGTCTGCAAAGGTCTAACCCAGCTCACAAAGTGGGGAGAACTAAAAGGAGAGTAGGGGTAGCTGTCTTGGGTAAGAAACGAGTTTACTTAGTGCTTGCCGGGTTGGTAGAAGTCCTCCCTGACAAGGGAGAGAGGGCTTTGGGTGCCCTGGAGGAGGCCTGTGCCCGAGGGTGTTACCACTCAGATTGTGGAGAGCCTTGGAGGGCAGCGGGCCAAACCTCCCTGCTCCCATTACACAGGAAGAATGAGATCTAAAGGGGTGAAGGGGCCTGCCCGAGGCCCCCAGTCTGCAAGGAGCTGAGGGAGTGCAGCTCCTGGGAGGTCCGTGGGCTGGGCTGGACTGGGCTGAGCTCCTGGGGCCACTTGGGAGTGCTGCCTTATCTGTGAGGGCTGGTGCCTGGTGCTTAAGTGTAGATGTGTTCATTCTCACACTGAGGCCTCACACCCCTAAGGAGCTGCACACACTATGGTGAATGCAGGAAGTCAGACAGAGGCACTGAGTTAAAAACCCCCATTCTCATCCCCTCAGAGCGATGATGACACCGGGACCTGTTAGATGTTCAGCCTGTGTCGGGTGGGGATCTAGGGACCTTGCCTACATCAAGACCACCCTGTGAGGAGGGCACGTTGAAGATGAAGACACTGAGGCACAGAGAGGTTAAGCAGCTTGCCTGAGGTCACACAGTGGGCAGTGCCAGAGCTTGAACCCAAGGGGTGGATAGGCTACCCTTCCACCAGGCCTGACACCAGCATCACAGTTAAATAAGGTCATGATGCCATCCACAGACTCAGAGTAGCTAAGAGAAATGTATTAGTTTCCTGGGGCTTCCATAGCATAGCACCAGAAACCAGGTGACTTCAAATGGCAGAAATGTATTATCTCGCAGTTCTGGAGGCTGGAAGTCAGAACTCAAGGTATCAGCAAGGTTAGTTCCTTCTGGGGGCTTGGAGGGAGAAGCTGTTCTGAGCCTCTCTCCTGCTGGCAGCTTCTGGTGGCAGTGGCAGTTCTTGGTGTTCCTTGACTTGTAGACACATCACCACATCCTGTCTTCACATGTTGTTATCTTGTGTGGGTCTCTGTGTCCACATTTTCTCTTATAAGAACATTAGTCATTGGATTAGAGACCCCCTAATCCAGTATGACCTAATCTTGTGTGCATCGGCGAGGACCCTATTTCCAAATAAGGTCATGTTCACAGGTACTGGGGTTAGGACTTGAACACACCTTGGGGAGCACCATTCACCCCCAGCAAAAGAGGAGAAACCTCCCCAGAGTCACTGAAGGGCACACACACTGCAGGAACCTGGCCTGTCTACTGTCACTGTGGCCAGTTTCTGGGGAGACCAGCAGGGCTGAGCTGGAGCCAGGAATGCCTCTTGGCCCGGCATTTGTGATAAATCTCTCCTCTGTGGTCCCGCAGGTGGTTTTAACAAAAACATCTCTTTGTTGCCCAATTGCTTAGAAATTCTTTGGAGATGCAAGGGTCCTTTTTGACATTGCAGTCCTTGTTGAAAGAAAGAGTTCCTAATCCAAATTCTTCAGTTTTTCAGAAAAAAAGAAAGAAAAAAGCCCCTGTACCCTTGAAGTTTCCAGACAGTTCTTTTTGCTTATTGGTAGCGCCTGCCTGGGGAGAGAGTAGAGGGGTCTCAGAGTTTAGAAGGGGTAAGGTTTGGCTGTGTGTGTGTGTGTGTGTGTGTGTGTGTGTGTGTGTGTGTGTGCGTGTGTGAGAGAGAGCGATAGAGAGAGAGAGAAAGACAAACAGATGGAGAGAGAGAGGAAGAGAGAGAGAGAATGAGAGAGAAGGAAGGAGGGAGAGAGAGAGACAGAGAGACAGAGAGAGAGAGACTCATATGTTCCCATGGACACCTACAGAGAAACGCCGGGACAGATGAACATGCAGGTGAGAGACCCACACAGGCCAGGGGCAAGGGCATTCTGCTCTTTTCCAGGTACCCACAAAGCCTCCTACCTCATCTTCCTGGATCTTTGCTCACGTCACTAGCCAGTGATTTTTTTCTTGACCCCTTATCTGAAATTCAGTCGTGTCCCCACTGCCCCCTCCCCCAGCCCTTGCTCTTAGACGCTCATTGTGTGGGTGTGAACACAGAGAGACACACACAGAGAGGCCTGCTAGAGAGGATGACTGGATTGCAGGATGGGGGTTCTGGGGAAGGGGCACCCTCCACCTCAGCCTCTGCCCAGCTGCCTGCAGTGGTCCTCCTGACACTGGGCAGCGGGGTAAGCCCCACTGTTAGACCAAGTCCTCTGGCCCCTTCTTCCAGTTGGAGTGAGGGTCCTGACTGGAGGGTGCAGTGGGTCCTACAGCTTCTGGGCTGAGGCCTAGGCCTTGCCCGCTCAGCAGGGCCACCCAACCAGCGAAGGGCTCGGCAGACGTGAGGGTGCCCTGTCCTAAGCAGGGTCACTCTGGGGAGAAACCAGTCTGTCTGGTTTGTATCAAGGTATAGTCCTTCCTTGTTCTGGGGCGGAAACCAAGGCAGCTCCCTGGGCACAGGGCCAGGTGAGGCCAGAGGAGCTCTAGAAATTCCCAGTGCACATCCACCAGCTTCATCTGGAGGCCGGGTTTGCTGATCTGGAAACTCAGGGTGGGGCTGGAGTGTCAGACAGGGCAGGGCAGGGCTGGGGAGCTTGGGTGCCCTGCCCTTGGAGCCAGCTGGAGCGCCCTCACTTTTTACACATCACTAGGTAACTGGTAGTGCACGGGTCGGGGGAAGGACAGATCCAGGTTCCTTTACCCATGGTGACCACAGGCACACCTCCTTCTGGTCTTCCATTTGGAAAATGGGGATAACTAGGCCAGACTTCTGCATTTGGTGATGGGGAACCAGGGAATCACGCCTGGCACAGAGCGGGAGGGCGCTGAGTGTTGTGGTCACGGCTGTGAGTCACAGTACAGAGTAGTAGTAGGTGGCACTGGTGGAAATCGGAATTGGTTTTTTCTTGATTTTTGGATCATGCATTTTTTTTCTTTTTCTTTTTTTGAGTTGGAGTCTCACTCCTTCACCTAGGCTGGAGTGCAGTGGCATGCATGCTCACCGCCACCCTGGCATTGACCTTCTGGGCTTCGGTGATCCTTCCACCTCAGACTTCTGAGTAACCTGGAACTACAGACGCACACTACCACGCCCGGCTATTTTTTATTTTATTGTAGAGATGGAGTCTCACCAAGTTGCCCTGGCTGGTCTTGAACCGGTGGACTCAGGCAATCCACTCACCTTGGCCTCCCAAAGTGCTGGGATCACAGGCTGAGCCACCCAGCCTGGCCTGGATCCCTGCATTTTTTAATGTCCTTCAGATGACCAGGCCACACAATGGCAGTGGGGCCCGTAAGGAATGTGCTTAAATGAAAAAACAATTGTCCTTGATATGCCCAGTTCTCACCTGGAGATGGTGCTGGAGCGAGATGTCCCGAGTGTTTTCCTTCAGAACACTGACCTCACCCAGTTCAGGGGGTTCGTGCTATCCCCCTGTCCCCTGTGTGTGTGTTTCTGGCAGGTGTCCAGGATGGGCGGTAAGGTGTGTGTGGGTTCTGTTCTGAGATAATCCTGTCCTGGGAATTCCCCAGCTTGGCATGTGACCAAAGGCAAGGCCCTGCTCTGCCCTTGCCCGGCCCGCTTAGAGGAGGGCACAGATGGGCAGGAGGTTGGCAGGGCACGTGCGTGCGTGCGTGCGTATGTGTGTGTGTGTGCATCCCTGGGGACTCACCTGCCCCCTGAAAGAAGGACACCTTCCCAGGCCTCTCACCTTGGGCTGAGCCCCTTCCTTGGGTTGGGGGGGTGCCAGGCCAGGAGCAGTTCACAGATAGACACCTGCTTCCTCCTTTAATCCAGAGCACCCGTGCAGTGTAGGTTTCTGACCCATTTCATGAATGAGGAAGTAGAATCGCTCATCCCTAAGCACATGTTTATTGAGCACGTACTATGTGCTGGGCACTATTGGCACATAGTGAATGAAACACAGCAATGAAGAAACTCAGGATTCCCCACGGGGCCTGTGTTTTAGTGAACAGACTGCCCCAGTGGGGCTACACAGAGACGGCAAGGCACATGCCCAGCATCACACAGCATGGTAGGGATTTAAGCCCAGCCTTTGACTCCTAAACTCAGGACTCCACCCACTACTTCCCCAGTGGGCCACAGCCTTCTGAGTCAGGCCTCTGGAGAATGTGGGGGAAGCAGAGAAAGAAGTACAGGGCAGTGGGGCTCCCAGGCCAGCTCAGCGCAGGCCATCCCCATCCTGACCCCGCATGTGTAGGGGATCCGTGGCCTTTGGTGAGGGTGCTTTGGGGGAAGTGCCTGGTCAGCGCCCCAGTGCTGGCTGTCGTGAGCCTCGGGTGGGCTAGGCACCTGCAGCAGCCCTTCAGCCGTTATGAGTACCAGAGGGACTTTTTATCTCCAAAGACCCGCAGTCAGGTGGGTCTGTTGCTTTTCTGTGATCCCAACTTGTCACAGCACAGCTTTGGGGCCACATGCCTGCACGCTGTCCAGGGATAGAAGAGGGCCGGCTTTGTGTGTCTTGATCGGCAAAGCCCTGAGGTAGACCCTCCTGTCCCCTCAGTGACCAGGGATTCCAGGGAAGGTCCTGGTAGAGAAAGGAGAATGCCCCAACCCAGAGGGCCTCAACCTGCAAAGAAGGGGCAAGAGGAGCTGGGGAGGCCCAAGATGGCCACAGGTGAGGTCCCGTGTCCTGCCTCAGAGCAGCCCTTTGCCGGGCCCTCATAGTGAGTCAGCAAACCTGTCCATGTGGAATTCCCTGGCTGTGAGGGCCGAGTCCAGCTGGGACTCGGGCTCTCCCGGAATAATATGAATAAAACACTCCAGTTTCACCCATTTCTGTTCATGAACTCGTGGGTCCTTGAAGTAGTCTTGAGGTAGGAATTTCACTTTATAAGTGAAATGACCAAGGGACAGGAAGGTTACATGCTTGCCCAAGGTCACACAGCTAGTAAGGGGAGCAGGAGCTTAAACCTGGCAGTTGGGCTCCAAGAGTCCATGCTGTTAGCCACCACATGCACTCTGCTGGGATGTTCAGGCCTGGCCTGCCATGGGAAAACCGTGTGACAGACAGGTCCCTTGGCTTCTCTGAGATGCAGTTTCATCTGAAAGATGGTAACATCTGTATAGAAGGGCAGTTGGTGGCCAGGTGCGATGGCTTATGCTTGTAATCTCGCACTTTGGGAGGCCAAGGCTGGAGAATCTCTTGAGGCCAGGAATTTGAGACCAGCCTGTATGACATAGTGAGAACTTGTCTCTACAGAAAATAGAAAAAGAAAGGCAGTTGGGAGAGCCAGAGATGGGCAGGACTGTGAGGCGGGAAGTCACCCCCAGAGGCTTGTGACGTTCTCTGCTGGACCCAGCTGGAAGGACACATGGCCATTGTGCTCCCACTTCTGGGACAGTGTGACTGTGACCAGCATCAGGGATGTGCTGGTGACTTGCTCTTCCTCTCGGCATCTTTGATTGTTATTTACTTGAAGTCAACCCAGAGACTCATGCTTTCAGCCGCTTTTCCTGAGCCCCTGACAGGGCCCAGGTCTTGTGTTGGGTGTCAGGATGCAGCTGGGAGACAGCCATGGCCCTCCCCTCGGGGAGTTCACAGTCTGGGGAAGGAGGCAGAATCACGGTCCTGGGTGGGGGGCCTGAAAGGGTTCTGGAACGCAGGCTGGGGGAGTGGAGGTGTCCTGAGCACCGAACATCTCAGCTGAGTCCCGGCGGAGGAGCAAGAGCTCCAGGCCAGGGCCCCGGCCCGGTGTATGCAGCAGAAGCCAAGTCAGTACTGCTTGCCTACGTGCACAGTGAGGCCCAGGCTCTGGGAGACTGTGTCCTGTCTCACCCCTAGGTGCTGGGGCTGCTGGTGTGGGCACTGATTGCTGACACCCCGTACCACCTGTACCCGGCCTACGGCTGGGTGATGTTCACCGCTGTCTTCCTCTGGCTGGTGACAATCGTCTTCTTCATCCTCTACCTGTTTCAGCTGCACATGAAGTTTTACATGGTGCCCTGGCCACTGGTGGTGAGTTGTGGGCGGGAGTGCTGGGGTGGCTGTGACAGAACCACAGTGACCTTCCCTGAATGAGAAGTGGCAGAGTGGGGTGGGCTGCCTGGCATCCTTGCTGACCCACAGCCAGCCTGAAGAGCCAGGGTTGGGGAGGGGTGATAGTTCAGGTGTCCGGTTTTCCTGAGAGCCATGAGCCAAGAAGGACACAGGCTTGACTTTGTCCCAGGAAGGGACAGAAATGAGGGGGCTGCTGAGTAGATTCACAAGAGGCTGTTTGGAATCTAGAAAATATTTTTCCTTTTTTGGGTTGGTCAGAATTTGAGCCTGTGTTGTGTGGGTTTGTCAGCCTCTGGCTGGGTCTGTGGCTGGAGGCTGGGACAAGCTGTCAGGAATGACCCAGGCCTGGACCTTGCCTGTGCAGGACCGGCTCAGCACCCAGCTGCCTCCAGGGTGAGGCCTTGCAGCTTAGGAGAGGCTGGGCGGCCCAGGTTTGCCCCAGGACAGTCTCCTAGGACACAGAGCTGAGAGCGACATAGAAAGTACCCTGGCCAGACCCAGAGAAAGCTGCTGGGTTTTTTCTCTAACCCGGAAAACCCTTGCAGCTGGGGGCCTAGGCTTTCAGTGAGCAAAGAGGCGAGAGAGGCACATGATTGTAAGACAAGCAAGGCTGGGACTAGGCGGCATTGTCTGGAATTCAATGACTTTTTAAACCGAGGAAACGTGAGTCATCCTTAAGACAGAATGGGTTTGTTAGAGCTCGCCTTCACTGGCAGGAGCAGGCAGCGTCTGCGGGGTCGCTGGGCTTGCAGGAAGATTTTGGGCCAGGAGGAGGCGTTCTGACTTCCGGGCTCAGGGCCCAGCCCCCTGCCCCGTGTCCTGAGAGCCTATAAGAGAGATGGAAGCCTCTGTGACTCTTGGGCACAGATCTGGGGCTCCAGCCATGACTGTTGCTGGCAGGAGGTTCCCCACTGCAGACCATGTGGTGAGGCCCTGCTTCTTGTGCTCCTGGACCTTTTAACAGACGGGACAGGGAGGGCCTGACTGTGCCTAGAGAAAGCTGGATTAGGATGGCCAGCTTGGGATTTTCTGGGATGGGGGCTATAAGCCCCTACAGGATCCAGGAAAGGTATGTGAGTGAATTGGGTCAGGAGAGGCTCTGGAGAAGCCAGCACCCACCTGTTCACAGCCAGCGGCCTCTTCTCAGCTCCATCTGTCCCCAAGCAGGCCCCTTGGTGCCAAATCTTTTGATGACTTTAGATTTTGTAAAATGAAGTTTTAGATCTTTATGTTTTCATATGAAATCTAGTTTTTAAATGTTGGTAATGTTTAAAAAGTATATGGGACAAATCAAACATTTGAGGATCACCAGCTTGAAGACTGTAATGGGCTCCAGGGCCAAGCATTTGCGATATGGGGGCGGGGCCTGGTTGTCAGTGGAGGGCCCCTTCCTGCCAGCCTTGCTCAGTTTCCAGTCAGGAGTGTCTGCGTCTTCCTGTGGTTCTGACCCTAGCACCTGCTTAGGGCTCTGAGCCTGGGATGTGGCCGAAGGGGACAAAGATTCCTCTCCTGAAGGCGGAGAGGGATGTGAGACCCCACCCCTAGGACCAGCCACTGCACCAAACCCAGCAGTGGGACTGGAGGACCTGGCTTTGTGCTGAGCTACACCAGGAGGAGGGGCCCATAGGTCTTTAGCTGGTGGAGAGAGGAGTCAGGGATTGGCCTCTTGCTATTGGGAAGGGGGTTGGCACCGCCCTGACCCAATCACTCAGGCCTGCCCATCAGTCCCCCTCCCCGTTATCAGTCTCAGGGCTGACTGGGGCCTGCTGCCCTCAAGGAGCCACTCAGGGGAAAGACCCCCGTGTCTGCACCCCCATCCTTTGGCTACTAAAGCCCTTTCTCCCTCCCTACTCCTGGCCCCAACCCCCGCAGTTAATGGTCTTTAATGTGGGCGCCACTGTTCTCTACATCACCGCCTTCATCTCCTGCTCTGCGGCGGTGGAGCTGACGTCCCTGAAGGGCACGCGGCCCTACAACCAGCGCGCGGCTGCCTCGGTGAGTATGCCCCAGGGTCCCTCGGCAGTCCACAGGGAAGACAGGCCACACCAGGGTCTCGGCCCAGAACCCATGCTGCCCCCTTGGCCTGAGCCCCTGCCACCTCCTGAGTAGTCATCACCCAAACTCTCAGTGGGTCTCACCAGGAGCTGGGCCTTCCATAATCAACAGTAAAACCTTGAGGAACCAAAACGCTTGGGGCACAGTGTGTGTTGGCCAGTGGAAGTTCTGGGTTAATGATTGAACTCTGTTGTAAATCAGCTGTGCCACACTCATTTAGGGTCACATGCCCCCTTGGAGAATCTGTTAAACTCACGGACTCTCTCCCTTTGATGAGTGCACATGCAGAAACCTTTAGGTTTAAACCATTTGGGGAAAGTCGCAGACTCTTCCATGAAGCCCAAACTCCGGGCCCATGACTAGCGAAGTAGCCACAGTCCTCCCATACGTCATTCCACAAGGCCTGGCACAATTTCCTCCCAGGATCCTGTGCCCTCCTCCCTGTCTCCCCCCCCACTATGCTGCAGTGAGGAAGAGGAAGGAACTACCGATCCTTTTGACAGACAAGGAAACTTTGTCCCAGAGAAGTTGGCTTACCTGCCTGGAGTTGTGGCTAAGGCTGGGGCAGGGTCTAGACCAGCACTTGGGTTTCCTTACTCCTCTGGGTGAGGGTAGTTTTTGAAATCAGTAAACTCAGCTTTTCAGGGGGGACAGAAGATGTAGAGCTTCTGAATGTGGCTGTAGGTGCGGTAAGAGATATAAACTGGTTCTAGAAAATTCCTAGGGTGGCCTTTCAATGTTGTCTTACTGTGTCCCCTGCTTAGAAGGAACATAGTGCTCATGAGCCCATGACCAACAGTTGTTAAGTAATGGCTAACCAAGTGGCATGGCTGCCAGCACCACTCTCTGGTTAACCGAGAGGGCAGCTACTCAAGGATTTATGGCCGAGGCCTCTCTGAGGCGGTCCGGTCGGTGCTGGTATCCCTGCCACCCTGTCACGCCCAGTGCCACACTCAACTGACTCAGCTTTGCCCCTTCTTTCCTCTCTTCCAGTTCTTTGCGTGCCTAGTGATGATCGCCTATGGAGTGAGCGCCTTCTTCAGCTTCCAGGCCTGGCGAGGCGTAGGCAGCAATGCGGCCACCAGTCAGATGGCTGGTGGCTATGCCTAGATGACCAGTGCCATGCCCGTCCTGGGGGCTGGAGCTCCACAGGGTCACAGAGCAGGGTCACATGCAAGCCTGAGGCGGGGGAGCCCCGTGTGGAGTCAGCCCGGCAGGACTACACTTGCTCCTCTGCTCATCAGCTGCGTGCTCTCCCAGCGCTCCCGAGGAAACAGGTCCAGGTGGGCACGCCATGGGCTGGCAAGAGGCCAGTGGCTGAGACCTTCTCCCCACACCCCTAATTCAGCAGAAGGTGACGGGGATATGGGGCGCTCCCCATCTCTGCCATGTCTTTAGAGGACTTCAGTGTCCAAGGCTGGGCCCACCCTTCTCATCGGCACTAAATGCACTAACAGACTCCAGACCTGCAGCCCCTGACCCCCCCATAGTGTAAGCCTAACAAGCAATGTGTATTACCTTAGCCTTTGTCCTAGGAGAGCTGAGCAAGCTCATGAAACCATTCTGATTCCTGAAGACACAATTCCGACCCAACTCTCCCCAAGCCAACATGTCACTTTGTAGGAACAGGGTTACAATTCTTGACAGCATGGCCTTCCTTTCCTGCATTTCAGACCTACCGGCTATTTAAAGCACGTTAGTTTCAAGTGACTTCTCAATGAAGGAAACCTATCCAGGTGCCCCTCCCTTTCCCAAGTCCTTCTTTTTATAATACTTCCTTTGGGAAAAGCTAACATCAATGCCAACTGCTTCCCTGAAACTGATTAGGCACATGGGATGTGAAGGAGGGAGACGAGACCTTGCCTGGTGACTGTCATGTGATTGGTGGTGTCTTTGTTGTTTTTTACAAAAATAAAGAGGGAAGAACTTATTTGGAAAAGGTGTTGGAGAATCATGGTTGTAGGTGCTCGTGAATTCCAGGAAGCTGCAGATTGACCATCCAACAGTCCCAGACACCAATCACAGTGCAGCTCACATTCTGGTTAGCACCACGCACCCCCAACCAACCCTGTGACCTGTGGTAGACCAACCATACTTCCTGCCTACGTTGTCTGAAACAGGCCTGGCTTATGCTGTTTATCCTGGCGTAAATATAATAGCACTCCCTTTTACTCTCAAGTGTCTCAGCTTAACACCTGAGCTTTGGGCAGGTAGGTGATCTTACTGAACTTAAGATTTCTGCTGGGCATGGTGGCTCACACCTGTAATGCCAGCACTTTGGGAGGCGAGAGGGTTGTCTTAGCTCAGGGGTTTGAGACCAGCCTTGGCAACATGGCGAGACCTCATCTCTACAATAAATCAAAAACGTAGCTGGGTGTGACGGTGCATACCTGTGGTTCCAGCTACTTGGAAGGCTGAGGCGGAAGGATCTCCTGATCCCAGCAGGTCGAGGCTGCAGTGGCCTAAGCGTGCCACCGCACTCTAGCCTGGGCGACAGAGTGAGACTGGGACTCAAAAAAAAAAAAAAGAAATTCAATAATGTCACCTACCTGGCAAGCTGTGAAACTCAGAAGCCATGTAATCAAGGTGGCTGGCCATGCTAGATGTTCAGAGTTGGGAGAGACAGCAGGGCGGATAGCAGTCGAATCCTCCTGAGCTTATTTTTCTAATACCATGGAGCAACATCCTCTAAATAATCAGTCAAAGCACCCTCTGGTCCTTATTTAAAAATTGGGAACAATGAAACTGTAACTAGGTTTGAATAGTTGCAGATGAGCTACTCTGTTGCTAAGGGATGGGAGTTGTTGGGTACCCATGTCCCAGTCAACCTGAGACAAGCCCAGTTTATGTTGTTGTCCTGCTGTCAACATTAATAGCAGCCCTTTTACTCGAGTGTCTCGGAATTTGAATAATCAATTATAGTCATCCCAGGAGCAAGTCATAATAAAAGAGTCTGGTTTTGAGGAAGAGTACCATTTTGAGGATTTAAAGAGAAACAAAAGCCCAGGCAAGTTAGTGAGCTCCCCCTTTTGTCAGGTTTCCAACACCCTAAAGCAGCATCTATTTCAGGGAGGAGTCCCATCCTGAGACTGCAGTTTGGGTGGTCACACTTCCCACGGGGAAGAGTCCTATGTGATGAGAGAATGCAGTGGCTCCTGAGGCTGGGGCACGATGCTGCTGGGCTTCCTCACCCCAGGCCAGACAGGAGCCCCATCAAAGGTGGCACGTGACATCCACTCTAAGTGTCTGTGTGGACAGACAGACTGCTAGTTTATTTTAAATGAAATCAGAAAGTCTATTTATAACACTAAGCTAAAAGGCTTGCTTTTTTCTTGGTAGTAGAAAGGGTGAAAAAGACAATTTGCCTTTCTTCTCGTTCTTTTTTCATCATTTAATCTCTGGACTTGTCCACCTGCCTTTTCTCCACTAGGCAGATTGATCACTTAGCAAGTGCCTTCCATATGCTCATTCTGTGTGGACAGTCCCATCTATAAAGAGGGCGAGAAGGGAAAGCAAGCCCTGGAGAGGTGGCATTTAAAAAGCTGGCTCTAAGCCGGGCTCGGTGGCTCAGCCTGTAATCCCGTGCCTTTGGGAGGCTGAGGTGAGTGGACTGCCTGAGCCCGCGGGTTCGAGACCCGCCTGGGCATCAAGACCTCATCTCTACAATAAATCAAAAAATCAGCCGGGCGTGGTAGCGCATACCTATAATTCTGGCTACTCGGAAGGCTGAGACGGAAGGATCGCTGGAGCCCAGCAGGTCGAGGCTGTGATGGCCAGGAGCGGCCACTGCACTCCAGTCTGGGCGACAGAGTGAGACTCCAACTCAAATAAATAAATAAATAAATAAATAAACAGCTGGCTCTGAGGGTGGTCTTAAGGGACCAAAGCAGGTCAGCCAAGTGAATGTTGTTTACAAGGAATTGAGCACAATGAGTTGCAGATATCTTTGATCCTTTTCCACTCCTGCTGCTTCACTAGCCTTAAAGAAAGGACCAGAGCTATAATAACCTCATGGCCATGGCTACATTAAAGGAAGGGGATGGCTCATTTAGAATGATGGACCTTGCGAAACATCAAATTTTACTCATGGTACAAAAGTATTTAATAAGTGACACAGTACAGAAAAGCACACAACTTGTAGCTTGTCCTTGAAAACCAGAATAGCGAAGTGAAAAGTCAGTGCAGATTATTTTACTTTAAGAAAAAAAACCAAAGGTACACATTGGGAATTGAATTACTATGTTTTTTCTACTTTGTAGAGATGATATGTTTTCTGGTAAGTAATATGCTACCAAACACTGCACTAAACCAAAGCAGACAGATGACTGATAAAGCTGTTTGCTACCTCCTACTCATGCTGAGCCAGACCAGTGGAACACTGTCTTGGTAGGAGAGATCTGGACAGGAGGAAGAAATTGCAAAGTCCCTGCCTCCCCTGGCAGAGAACCTAATAAACTGGTTTACACAGACAGGATTTTCAGCAAACATGCAAACACACTAACATGCTATAAGAGCAGGATACCTTTCAGTCTATTTCCAGCACACAGTACATATTCATTGATGCCCAGTAACAAACACCAACGTAGAAAGCATTTTTGCCTTCATAGCACTAACAGCTAAAAAGCACACAGCATATAATACTTTGATCTTTAAGTGGGTAATCATGGAAATTCCAAGATCATTGCCACAGGTTAGCCTGAGTTTTCATCTATAAAAATATTTTTTTCAAAAATAATGCTTAAAAGAGACTTCTAGAAACAGTGGGACTATATCAGGATCAGCAGAAGACATAGTGACACAAGGACTGCAAATGTGAAAACTAGGAGTTGACTCTCACATGAAAATTTTAGGTAAAAGACATCACTTTCCGATGACTGCTACAACCAAGACAAGCTGTGATTATAGGAGACTCAGAAATCTCAAGATGGGCAGCTAGCTTGAGTAACACCCTAGATAAATATCAAAAACCCCACTGAGGCTGAAGAACTGAAACTCTGACCCATGTAAAAGAGATATGAGCACATAAAAAGATTCATGCAAAGCCTGCTGGGACACAGAGGGTTTGTGATGGTGGATAGTTCACGCTGCTGACGTGCCAACATGTATGCTGGAGGAAGGGGTCCCAGGTGGAATGCTCAACATGGGCTTCCTCCAGAAGAGTTGGACTCAGAAGTGCCCGAGAGAAGTACCTGCCTCGGGGAAGGGAAGTGGACTAGGGTTACTAATGCACTCAGGGAGGAGTACTAAGGTTCATGAATACAAGAAGGTGTTTCAGAGAAATAGGTCCAAGAGAGTCAGGTTATTTTGTTTTTGACCCATCAATACTTAACAGGAATGAAAAGTTGCAAAACAGTTAGTCCTTCCAAGATGTACTCTTTTGTCATCATTAGCTGAGCCTATTGGCCTACTGGGCCAGTGACATCTGGAACGATCCTATTCCTTGGCTGGAGGTAGGACCTAGTGCCATAAATTGTTCTGGGAACCTGGCATAGAAGATGATTTGCACAACGAAGTCACCACTAAACCACTGCTTAAGTCCAGTCCCCGGCCTTCTTTTTCCTACAGGAGAAAACAAACAAACAGAAGCAAGGAACAGAATGAGTCTTTTTTCTGTCTCAGAACCCTGCCTCAGGGAAGTCAGAACTCAAGGTAGAAGTGTGGACCACTATAGGTACACAGGAAGGTGAGGGAAATTATTTTGCATTTATGTTCAACACTGGCCCTAGTCACTCTTAAAAAATTTACCTCTCTTCACTGGATGGTATTTCTTTTTTTTTTCCTTATTTTTTTTCTTTTTTTGAGACTGGGTCTCACTATGTTGCCTAGGCTGAAATACAGTGGCTATTCATAGGTGTGATTATAGTGCACCTCGGCCTCCAGCTTGGCTCATGTGATCCTCCTGCCCCAGCCTCCTGAGTAGCTGGGACTACAAGCATACCACTGTGCCTGGTACCAAGTATTTATCTCATAAAGAGCTTGTATTATAAGATAGGCAAGGCAGAAAGAGACCTGCTTTTTAGTTTTTGTCTTCTGATTATCTAGAAGCCCTAAGATGACGTTGGTACATAAACATGAATAGGTCTGGGCTAGAACAACAACTCACTCTTCTTGCCAGGTGCTAGACTGATACTGGCCAGTTTTAAGGGAATGATGGGGAAGCATGGGAGGTGGCATGTGTTTAACAAGTTCTACTTGAACTTTCTAAGTGGTTCAATATGGCTAAATAGGCAGTAGTAACTTACTGCTTTGTAGTCCAGAAACATTTCTTTAAAGGCCAGAAAATCCGTGAATGTGAGCAGCATGTCGAATATATCACCAGCCACTTCATCTTTATGATGCCTACAAAGGAAAGGATGACTATTTCATGAATGAATAATGAAACTGTCTCTTCAAGATTTCATTCAAAAATTTTCTAAGGGCTTTCCATCCAGGACCTAACTACCAAGTGCTTACAGTGAAAAAAGAAAAAAAAAAAAAAGAGGAGGGTCTTTTGTTCAAACCAATGAAGAAAAAAAGTGACAAAAAGTAAAAAAAAAAAAAAAAAAAAATACAGTCAAGTACAACTCACTGTAACGTTGTTGTGAAAGCTGCCATGTTGAATCCAGGAATTCGCTCCAGCAGCTGTTCTTCGATGTACTTTTCTACCAAAGAAATCTACAACAAAAGAAAGGATCTTGGTGAGACCACACTTGTGGAAAACAATTATTTTCTGGAAGCCTGCCCTCCAGCCCTTCATATACATCTCCTGAGGGCCTATTCTATGTGCCAAGCTCTCTGTTGAGTGCTGGGCATACCACAGAGGACCAAAATACAGTGCCCATACTAGATAAGCCTTGGCCTGGTGTGGGAGGGGGCATCTGCGGGTAACTATGCTATAATGGAATGGGTGCTCTGACATAGGTGGAGACAGTGAGCAGCAGGGCTCTCATTCCAGCACCCACACCTCAGTGCAGGATCAAGTCAGTGGGGGCTTTCTTTCCTGGGTAGATGGCATCTGTGCAAACACAACACACAGCAAAGCATACACTTGGAGGCAATCAGATTCCTTCTGCAGGCTTTATTGTTTGTGCTGTGCTTCTGTGTTAAGAAAAATCAAGTCCTGGCCGGGCTCAGTGGCTTAGCCTATAATCCCAGCACTTTGGGAGGCCGAGGTGAGTGGATTGCCTGAGCCCGCAGGTTTGAGACCAGCCCCAGCAACTTGGCAAGACCTTGTCTCTACAATCAAAAATTAGCCAGGCATGGTAGTGCATGCTTATAGTTCCGGCTACTTGGAAGGTTGAGGCGGAAGGATTACTGGAGCCCAGCAGGTCCTCCCTGCGGTGGCCGTGAGTGTGCCACTACACTCCAGCCTGGGTAACAGAGTGAGACTCCAACTCAAAAAAAAAAAAAAAAAAAAAAAAAAAAATCAAGTCCCAGAGGCTGAAACCCATTATGATATATGAGATGATCTTCCTAAGAGGCCTCAGTGCAGAGGGAAATACCCAGGGGTGACAAGCTGAAGGTCCCAGGTTCCAGTCTTGGTTTTACCACCAACTAGTATCTTGGACTCAGTTTTCACTTTTACTTAACAGTCATATGTACCGACTGGACTATACAGAAGAAAGAATTTGTGTGACAAAAAGCTTTGTAAAAAAAGCATACAAATTTGCACCCTATATCTTAAAAAAAAAAAAAGCATACAAATGCAAGGTATAGAACACATGTGCTGTAACTAAAAGCAGGATTATGGTCATGCCAAACTATTTTTATATTTTAAAATTTTACTTGCTTGCTTATATGGAGACAGAGGTCTTGCTCTATTGCCTAGGCTGGTCTTGAACTCCTGAGCTCAGGCAATTCTCAGCCTCCCGAATGGCTGGGACTACACACGTGTGCCACCACACCCAACAAACTTAAGTAAGGAGTTGTTGAGCTCTCAAATATTGTTGCCTGAAAGCCTTTTGGAAAAGAACCCCAACTGCTGTATGGAGGAAAATGAACAAAACCAGACTCTAATTAGAACTCCTGGAGGGTACTGTGGCATATTTTTAAATACATAAATATTTAAAATACAACAAATTTCAAAGAAACCTTGACTTCCTGGTAGGGGAAATAGAAATCTACTTACATATTCATTAAAAATAGGTGTGTAGGTAAGTTTATTCTCTTCTGTGTCTTCAAATTCCTGGTAGTACTTGTCCATGAAATTTCTCTGTAACAACTGGAACTCATCATCTAAAGCATAATAGGCAAAATTTATTCTTTTTAGTGGAGACTGCCAACCATTACAATCTCTAACATAAGTAGCAAGGATAAGTGGTGCTGCTTTCTCAATGGCCAGTCTGCAGAACAGGAAAAGTCAGTGTTTTTTGTTTTTTTTGAGTTGGAAGTCAGTGTTTTAAGGGGGTATCAAATGGGCACTGATGCTGAAATAGACCAATCCAGTTCTCTTTTGTTTAGTATGGCAAAATATACAAAAAGTTTATTTTAACCGTTTTAAGTGTACAGTTTAGTGGCTTTAAGTATGTTCACACTGCTGTGCAACCATCACCAGCATCCTCCAGTCCATTTTAAACAGATCCACACAGGGTGATAGTGGTTTGGAAACTCCCCCATGCTATTTTCTTGTAAAGGGACGAATTGGTTCTCTCTTATTTTAATATAATTTCAGCAGCAGTTGTGAAACAGTGTAGTAATTAAAAGTATGAGGTCTGACAGAGGCTAGCTAGTCTGTCTGGGTTCAAATCCTACCTGAGTCACTCGGTAGCTGTGTGACCTTGGATAGCTTACTTAATTTCTCTAAACCCCTATTTCTTCATCTGGAAATGATTTACTATTTTACCTATCATCTAGGATTGCTATGTGGAATTCAGATGAGAATGTATCTAAAGACACCAGGTCATAGGGAAGACTTAATAAATGTTAGAGAATAGGAACTTTTAACAATTGAATAGAATATTATTTCTAAAAATAAAAAGAAAGCTTCATAAAGGACCCAGACCTTGAATAAATACCCTGGGCTTACAGAAGGCTCATTTTCCCACACCACGCAGGGTACCCATAATAGACAAAAGAAATGAATGGATTCTTCATCATTCCCCAGAAATCGTCAAGTCCACATGGGATCAGAGCTTAATGATGAAACATATATATTCAGGAGTTAAGGGCATGACCTTTATAGGACCTGAAGGTACAAAAGCTTGGCTAGTGGTTTTTAGACTAAGCCAAACAACCAATAAACACCAAATAACAAGTGTTATTTCCCCAATTCTCATAAAACTTAGTCAATAGAATTTTCTCAAATTTAAGTTTTTCCCTTAATTCATCTTAAACCTTTGAGACCTGTTACTTATATGTCTGCTATTTAGCAGGAATTATAGATGTCAGAATGAGTCCACAAATCGGAACTTAAAACCCAGGAAAATACAGAACCAGACAAAGTTTGACATCTTGTTTTCTTCATGGACATGTATGCTTATGGTTTTATGCTGTTTTATGGTATGGAAATGTTAAAACTTAAAACTACCTAAAAAACGAAATTGTTCTTATTCTACACGTGAAATAAAGATCATTATTTCCTGAAGTTTTGCCAAGAACACCATACTTCTAGGGGCCCCACTACCTGAGTAAGTCCTTTCAGGCCCCTGAATCTATGGTTACTAGTTGCTTTACGGAGGACCAAACTGTTTGTTTCTAAGACAAACCACACTAAGGCTTAATATTACGTTGTGCTACGTTAAAAACTGTATGCGGCTTAATGTTTTCTCCTTTTAAAATGAACCCTCCAAATTGACTTCAGCGTCCTGAAAAGCAAAAACCAGCCAGCAAATCTTTAAAAGCAAAATCCTTAAAAGCTTACCCATGATAATATCCTCTAAATATCCAACCACAGCATCAAATTCTGCATCAGAAGCGGAGGAGCTGAAACACATGCCCGGATTAGCTGCTGTTTCAAACAATCCATTACGTTTTTTTTTTTTTAAGTGGGGACATTTTCAAACATGCACAAGAGAAAAAAGAACAGCAAAACGAACTTCCATCGCCCAGCCCCAACCACGAAGAGTGGACTGAATGCTGGCTAGTCCAGCAATTCCAAGCAGAAGAAAACACACATCTGCGACACGAACGTTGAACGTGATGGCTCCACTTTCACACAACCCGACCGGACACAAAGAATTGCAAAAGGGAAAGATACTTGGGGCGACGGATGGCCCCGGACGTCCTCAGGCTCCTTCGCACTTTCTCCCCACCCCTCCACAACGATCTGCCCGTGGGCGCGAACCCCGCGCAGGCCACACACTGGCCCGGAAGGTCATGGGGTCAGGAGTCCCCGGTGGGGGCGGAGGGTCCCCTCCCTGCCCGGCGACCCGCGGCCAGGCCGGGGGCGGCGAGGGAGGCGCCGT
>NW_007253950.1:1277486-1309894 GCF_000164805.1 Carlito syrichta
GGCTCGGCGCTTGCTCGCGAGGCCGGGCCTCAGGCTCCTAACGCCGCGTCAGGCCGCCGCCGCCCACTGCGGGTCCGGACGGCGGTGACTGGCCGTTGCCGCCGCGCCCCGCCTCCCGTCACCATGGCCCCCGCCAGCTCTTCCGCCTCTCCGCCGCCGGCAGCCAATCACAGCGCGCGCTGCTCGACGCCGGGGCGGGGCATGAAAGTGAGAGGAAGTCGGGGAGGGGATAGGCTGGGGTGATGCTGGGCCGCCGCGGCTGAGGCTGCCGTGGCTTGCTGAAGTGTTCACGCGCTGTGTATCCCTAAACCTCACGTCGCCCCGGTTTTACGGATGAAGGAATCGTTGCCCAGAGCCTCGATTTCCTCACTTGCAACTTGAGGATACATTGCACTTCGCAAGATGTTTGTGAAGATTAAGTAGCTTAAAACGTACTTTAAAAAGAGCACTGTCGACTGAGATGTGGCTGGAGAACCTACCTCTTATCTCTTGAACCAGAGAATGAAGACGTCTGATTCGCAAGACAGTGGCTCCCCCTCGTGGAAGGAAAGCCCCACCGCAACAAGTGGATGTCTTGTGATTTACATTGCAAGCTTCACATCATAGAGATTATTCGGCAGTAGTGGCTTCTTGGCTAATTGTGCAAGATGAAAGTTGAAGAACCACTTTGGGCAATGTAATCGGAAATTAGGTAACTTTGCCCCCGGAAAAGACCTCTCCAAAACTGCTGAATTTTTAAAAAGGATTACCTAGAACTGATTTCTCTTGATTGGACCCCTAAGCGTTTTGCCTCTGTGGTCACATAATACCTTTTGGCCAAATGTGTGTACATGACTATTAGGATTTAAGGTGTGAACTGAGGGTCAGATAGTCAACCTGAATGGTCTGGATTATCAGACACCCCTGAATGGACATAAAATAGCCCACCTGTGGGCTCTGGTGCTAAAGAAGTCATAGTTGTATCCAGAGTGACACCAATTCTGTTAACTTTGTTCAGTACCGGGTGGAAGACAGGCATTTAAAAAGGTTTGCCGAATGACCGTTCCTAGTTCTGTTTAGTCAAGCTCTGGTCACGCAACTCACAGCAGACTCAGAAAATTTTCTTCATGACCTACTTTCTCTATATAGCACTTACTTCTGGGCTAAATGAACTTGCACACTCTTCCTAAATGATGTATGGGGTCAGAGTGGAGGAGGAACAAGACTTGATGATTTATTTCATCTGTTCTGGTTGTCTGTTGCTGTTATAAGCAACCTGAAAACTTAAGGGCTTAAAACAATTATTTTGTTCACTAATCGGCAACTTGGGCAGGGCTTGGTAGGAACAGCTAGTCTCTCTTCCACTTGGCATCAGCTGGGGCAACTAAAATGGAGGTAGAGGAGCCGCTTCCAAGGAGCTCACTCACATGGCTAGCAAATTTAGTGTTGGCTCTTGGCTAACACTAGGGAGCTCACTTGTGGATGTTACCCAGAAGACTGGAGGTCTCAGTTCCTCTCCAGTTCCTCTCCATGTAGGTAGTGCGGGGATTCTTGGGTTTTCTCAGACCATGGTGGCTAGGTCCAAGAGCAAGTATTTCAAGAGACAGAAAGTGGAAATGGCAGTCAATTACAGGCCTGTTACTGTAAACTTGCATAGTATCATTTCCACTGTAATCTTACTGGGAGGAATGTAAAATAAATTGTGGCCGTCTTTTAATGTATTTCACCATCCCTGGCTCTAGGAATAAATGGTGATAAAGATAATAGATACCCACTCACTCAGGCATGTGCCAGATACTGTGCTATTTATACATTGTCCCTTTTTGAAATATTTGAAACCCTATGAGAAAGAACAAAAACAAAACCCCTATAAGATGGGTATTATCTTCATTTTACAGACCGGGAAACTAAGGCTTGGTGGGACCAGGGTCTAGTCTCACTCCAAAGGACCTGTTTCAGTCATCATTCTACATAGCCCGATCCCTGGGTTGTTACACTGTTTTTCTAGAAATCAGAACATGTTTTCTACTGAAAATAGAATGGTGGTTTTTCCCACTTGTAGAAAAATTAAAAATAGACTTGAATATATGACATGGTTTTCAACTATTAACCATTTAAAAACTTCTTTGTGGGCTGGCATTAGGAATTTTTTGAAAGAATAAATAGCAAAAGGTGAATGCAGAAAGAGCTTATCTTAGGTGGATGGTCTGATTTCATGGATTTACATTCAAGATGGTTGAAATTTGCACAAAAGTCATTTTTTGCTGGTGAAATTGTTTCAGTTTTTGTGATTGAGTCATTGTTTCCTGGCAGTCTGCAAATGGCACCGTGACTTTCTCCTGCTGCATGTCATTCAAAAAATTCATTTAAACAATTTTGTTGGCTGCAACCCTGGATTTCCCAATGACTCACTGATAGAAATGCCATAACTTAATTTGTTGTTTTTCCCCCGGCAAAACTATATCAGCAGTAAGTCTTACATTTAATTTCTGTTAAAATTCTTATATTCAGTGAAAAAAATATGGATGTACTACTCACTTCCACATAGCTTGCTATCCCCTAGTTTTTTGTTTTTTTATCTTTTATGTGGATTACACATGTCTTTCCCTTTGAAGTAGCTCAAAGTTTACAACCTGGCTTCCATCGTGGAAGATCTAATCAATTTACTCTTGAAGTTCTTTTGTTTTACAGTCTAGAAGTTAAGAATTGAAAAAGTTAACCATTTTGAGAATAAAGTTCAAGGGTGGATTTTTAGAAAGCTGTTAGGCTCCTGCATTCCTTTGATGGCTGGCAGATATGTTAATTCCATCTGTGTTCCTCAGTCTCCACTGAATTTACAGACCACGTTCACTTCTCAGTGAACTACTTCAATGTTTCCTTACTTTCTCACTATTTTCTTTCTTTCTTTTTTTTTTGAGTTGGAGTCTCACTCTGTTGCCCAGAATGGAGTGCAGTGGCCGCTCCCAGCCACCGCAGCCTCGACCTGCTGGGCTCCAGCGATCCTTCCGCCTCAGCCTTACAAGTAGCGGAATTACAGGCATGCGCTACCACGCCCGGCTAATGTTTTGATTTATTGTAGAGATGAGGTCTCGCTGCCCAGGCGGGTCTTGGACCCGCGGGCTCAGGCAATCTACTCACCTCAGCCTCCCAAAGGTGAGGGATTACAGGCTGAGCCACCGAACCCGGCACTTTCTCACTATTTTCATGTTTTGCTTATCCCCTATCCCCACCTCATCCCTCCATTCCATCTTTTAGAATTATTTATCAAGGCACCCCCATGTTTAAACTCCTTTGTTTTCTACTGCACTTAGTATTACATGGCCTCCACGGGCAGTTCCCTGACGTCTCCATCACTGTAGCATACTATCTACCCACCTGCTTCCTAGTTCACTAGTTACAGGAGGCTTCCATCAGACCCCGAAATCCACTGAGCTCTCTTCCTCCTTGGTAAGGGCCTTTGCCCATAATGTTGTGCTCACCTAGTTACCCAGTTCTGGAAGCTTGTCCTCATCTCAGTCTCTCTGCCCAGAAATGTCCTAATTCCTCTTTTAAGCTTTATTAATGTTACTTGTGCATGAGCTTTCTACTGACACATCTCCCTTCCCCATCTAAATTAGGTCTCCCTCATTCTTTCTAGGGCCCTATTCTTAGGACCCTATTCTTTTCCTTTAGGGCACTAACAATTTGTTAAACAGATATATTATCTTCTCCCTACTACCAGACTAAGGTCCACAAGCAGATGTTTTGTATACCATATAGGCACAGTGCCCAGCATATATTAATAATAATTTGCTGGATGGATATTATCCTTAAGTATAGTGTTTTGAAACCTTAGCAGTAGGTACCAATGAAAGGTGTGAAATCTTGGTCAAAAAAGGCAACAGATGTTTTATTCTTCAATGCAAATTACTATATTCACCACAAGCTAAAGAAGAGGACATATGTCTATATATATATATTTATATATACGTTGGGATTTATGGAAGACTAAAGACATGGGAAAAAATCCAGCACCCCAACATGTACAGCCAGGAAGGAAATCACCTCTGTAACAGGATAGGTTTCATGAATACAAAAAAGAAAGGGTGGGAAAGGAAGGAAAAAAATGTGCATTGAGTTTAAGACACTGTAAAACTCAGAAGACATATTTACTATTCAAGTATAAACTCTGTAAGGACTTGGCATAAATTGAAAGGCAGCTGCTGAGGTACACCATTATAAAATAAGTTCTATGAATTTACAATTCTACCTTCCAATTTTCTGGGAGAAAAAACCAAACTCTTGAAGGTCTTCACCAGAGACCCTGAGAGGGATTAACACTTTTGATGAAGACACAGTCAACAATTCATGATTGAATTTACTATTTAAAAACATGTATTTATTTAAAACAATAGGAATACGTGTTCTTAGACTGTCCTCTAGAGTTTTTGAGACTATTAGTTCAAGAGTTTCAAAGTATATTACTTCCCCAGACAATACTGATTAAAAAAATTTTTTTAAAACAGGAAACAAAAAACCTGATTTTATGGTGCCTTAAAAATACCCCAAATACCAAATTTTCTCCAGTCTAACATTGCAATTAATTGAAGAATTCCTTCTGCATTGGTAAAACATTTTGTCCTGACAAAATATGGTTACTGAAATTGAATAGAAACACCATGAATGTGAAAATACCACCAATTTTCTGCAGTTAAAAAAACAAACTAGAATGTTCTTTGGAATCACTGAAATATCAAAAAATCTGGGTTTTTTTCTATAGTCTGTGCACCTTCTTTCAGGTTCTCCGTGTTGCTTGTAGTACTGACCTGTGTGATTCTAGTTTTATAGATTCGAGTCTTGCAGTGCAATATCCACGCTTAACACACACCAGTGTCTCTCTGACCAGTAGGAAGTTATGCTTAACCCAGAAACACTGTCATTTACTTCTCCATAACGACTTTCATCCCAAATAAAAGCTTTAGAATATGACACAAAACATCCTGTATTAAACAACCAAATGAACTCAACATGGTGAATTCCGGTGTGGTTTCAGCAATCAGGTGGGCATTGTCTCCTACTTTTATTCATGAAAGTACCACAGGCCTGGCTGCTAGTATTCAGATTTCCTTGGCCTTAAAAAGAATTTCTCAGGGCTGGCAAGTTGGATTAGATTCTAAGAGAACTTTGTCTTTGACAAACTACCATTTTTAGCATAAAGTCTGGCCATGGCTATAAGTTTCAATGTGCGTACAACTGATTGGAGATGGGTTTTTTCTTTGTTTTGCTTTTCAACGTTGGCTGGAATTGAGTAGAAATAAGTCCATGATGCCTCTTCACATGTGTCATGAAATATGAGAAATCTGTCTGACTCTAGTTACTATTTCTTTACGACACAATGGGCAGGTCTCCAGCTGCAAGGCACAATCCATGCACAGGTCACTGAAGAGAAACACATAAAGCCAGTCAAATTAGTGCTTTAAAAGATCAAACTCTACTTGCCAACCAAATATAAAATGTTAACAGGTTTGTTAATTGAAAGGGTAATAATTACATATGACTAAAAAAATGAAGTGAATATATAAATAAAAAATCTTTCTCTCATTTCTGATCCTCAATCTTCTTGACACAAGTAAAAAGTTCATGTGCGTTCTTCCAGAAAGTCTATATGTAAACAGCATATACACACAGATACGTATATGTATGTAGGCAGGATACAATGCTATTTCTTCACCCCATTATTTATTGTAGAGGTGAGGTCTCTCCAAGTTGCCCAGGTTGGTCTTGAACCCATGGGCTCAGGCAGTTCACCCATTATCATTTACCAAATAGTCTATCTTTTGCCATAGATTTGATGCATGACTTTATCATATGTTAAATTTTCATTTTTAGTTCTATTTCTGGGCTTTCTATTCTGTTCCATTGTTCTGTCACTCTTGTCATCCAGTAATGGGACCAAACTATTATATTTATTTTATTTTATTTTTTTTTTTTGAGTTGGAGTCTCACTCAGTTGCCCAGACTGGAGTGCAGTGGCTGCTTCCGGCCACTGCAGCCTCGACCTGCTGGGCTCCGGCGATCCTTCCGCCTCAGCCTTCCGAGTAGCCGGAATTACAGGCGCGCCCTACCACGCCCGCCTGATTTTTTGATTTATTGTAGAGACGAGGTCTCACTGCCCAGGCAGGTCTCGAACCCGCGGGCTCAGGCAATCCACTCACCTCAGCCTCCCAAAGGCACGGGATTACAGGCTGAGCCACCGAGCCCGGCTTATTATATTTATTTTAATATTTTTTAAGTTGTGGTAGGGTTGTTATTAAAATTTTGTTTATTGTAGAGATGAGGTCTCGCCAAGATGCCCAGGTTGGTCTCGAACCCATGGGCTCAGGCAATCCACTCATCTCAGCCTCCCAAAGTGAGGCTGAGCACTGAGCAGCAAATAAAATAAAATAATAATGTTATGATTAAAAATAAAAACTGTTATTTTTCAAAATTTTCTAGGCTTACACCTTTAAATTAGAATGTTTAGTTCTGGCAGAGGGGACGTTTGTCCTTTTTATATGGGCCAAATTAAACTTAGGGAAAATTGTCACCTTTATAATACTGAAAGGTCTTCCCATAGAATAACAGACTCATGTATCCACGTCTTATACATTTCTTTGTAGTTTAAAAGTTTTCTTCATATAGGCTTCGTGTATTTCTTGTTATATAGTCTTAGATAGCTTTTTTTTTTTAAGCCATTATAAAAGGGATCTTCAATTATGTGACTATTTGGCTGCTATTTATACATATAGCTAGACGAGCTACTGGTTTTTGTGCATTTTGTAAGTCACAGTGGTGACAGCAGCAGGCATCCTTGTCCCCATCATCTCTTGGAATGCTCCCTGTGTGTTAGCATTAAAAAGCTGCCAGCCTTTGGTTGAGATATATCTATGTTTTTTACATTGTTAAGGAAGTATCTATCCATTCTTCTTTTACACAGTTTTCTTCCTTCCACCCATTTCTGTCTTGTAGTATTTCATCCATTCATTAAGGAATGAATACTAATTTTAACAAATGCTTCCTCAGCATTTTGAAGAAAGTGAAAATTGCCCTTCTCTTGCTCTTGGCCTATTTGAATAAATTACATTAATAGATTTCCCATATTGTACCATCATTACATTCCTGAGATAAGCCCCTTTTAGTTGCATTGCTAGGTCCTGTTTGCTAATATTTTATTTAGGATTCTTATATTTATTAGTAAAAAAGTGGTGTTTTCTTTTTGTGTGTGGGTTATTAGCTTTTGGTGTGATTACCAATCAGGCTGTGTAAAAATAATACACCGGGCTCAGTGGCTCGGTGCGGTAATCCCAGCAACTTTGGGAGGTTAAGGTGAGTGGACTGCCTGAGCCCATGGGTTCGAGACCAACTTGGAGAGACTTTGTCTCTTCAACAAATAAAAAATTAGCTGAGTGTGGTAGCGCACGCTTGTAGTTCCAGCTACTTGGAAGGCTGAGGCAGGAGGATTGCCAGAGCCCAGCAGGTCGACGGTAGGGTGGCCGTGAGTGTGCCATTGCCCTCCAGCCTGGGCGATGGAGTGAGACTCCAACTCAAAAAATAATAATAATAATATTATGGTTTTCCTATTTTCTTTATGGTACAGAGAAGTTTAAATAGAATTGGGCTACCTGTTCCCTGAAAGAATTCACATGTAAAGCTATCTGAGCTTAGTCCTTTTGGGAGGCGGAGGTGGGAGGATTACTTGAGGAGTTCAACCAGCCTGGGTAACCTCGTTTCTACAAAAAATTTTAAAAATTAGCTGGGTTGGGTGTCATGCACCTGCAGTCCAAGCTATTCTGGAGGCTGAGGCGGAAGGACCCTATCGAGGCTGCTGTGAGCTATGACCATGCCACTGCACTCCAGCTTGGGCAACACAGTGAGACCTGAACTTAAAAAAAAGTTTTATATTCAGCCTTCATTAATACGCCTTTATTGTGTGCAAAGCCACAGGGAAGGGCCCAAGAGCTCAAAGGTGATTAAGACCAGGTCCCGCTATTGGGGAATCTTAACATTCTTATAGAAAAGGACATCAGGCTATCCAACCTATATGAGGCCCTGTTAACTAAAATCTTCAAATATGCTCAAACTGAGAAATTCTGAGCAGAATTAACAGGGAGGACTAATTACAGCTGGAATCACTGTGCCTTTCTTTCAGAAGCAAGACTGTATAGCTAAAGGAGAAATGAGATACATGACACGCACTTCCCTTAGCAACTAATTAGGTAACCCATTTCAAAAGATAATAAGCATATAGAGTCAGAGTCAGGGGCCCAGGCTGAGTCACTCCTGGGGATGACAAACTGGGTCCATCACTCCAGGTTCTGGACCCATGTGGAACAAGGTGGCTAAAGCTATGTCAAAAATTAGAGCAAAGCAGTGTATGGGATGTGATGAATTATAGGCAGTTGGACTGTAACATCAGTATGGGTGTTGCTCATATACAGTCAGCACACGTGGACTGGCCAGGACTGCCACACTGTTCGACTGCTCTTCCCCTTTCTGCACTTAGTTGGGATGGCCCTCTTGGGGACCATCTTGCTTGCTGCTCTTGCTGATGGTTAGCACTCTGTTCTGTAGGAGCCAGGCTGCCCTGTGAGCTCATCTCATACAACTAAAATTTAGTTAGCTGGCATGGAGGCTGCTGCCGTCTCAATGGTTGACTGTACCTAAGAAGTAAATGAAGAAGTTCTAAAACTAAAAGAGATGCCCCAAGGGGTTCATAAATAGCATTAAACCTGTTACATTTTGTGAAGCCAAAATTATACCAAAAATAGGGTACTGAGTAAACAAAATAAAAAACACAGGCCTTCCTTATCAAGCAGCTTCTTCTATTTCAGGTACTTTCTGGAAGACAGAAACTACTTGGCAAACTCTAATTCTTCTTTCAGACCACTTTGAATAAAATAAACCTTGATGAACAGCTAGGAACTAGTAACACTCTAAAAGCAATTCAAGAACAGGATGAAACTTTGCCTAATATAATGTAAAAAAGAGGGAAAAAACCAAACAAATCCTCTTACCTGTGTCCACATGGCTTCAGTTGTGTGTCTGCTACCTCATCACAACAAAGGGAGCAGCAGTTTTCTCGGATACTGACTTGCTTCAACAGAGCAAGACGTCTGTGCCTGAGTAGAAAAAGCAGTTTGAAACTCTTTTTGTCAACAAGTAAATGGGGAATGTTAGCAGTGATGCATATGAAATGCCTTGAAAATGCCCTGCACATGTGAGATATATTCCTTAAGCTTTGTTCAGTAAAGTTTTCACATTCAATATCTCATTTCAAACTCACAATGATTTTCTGAAGTAGGAAATGAAGGTGGCATGGCCACTCCTATTTTACAAACAAAGAAATTAAAGTTCAAGAAAATGATCTACATAAGGTAAACAGAGCCAGGAATCAAATTCAAATCCTTTGGTTCTAAGTCCAGTGCTCTTGATTTTACTGCAAATTTCAACCTTTAAAGTCACATATCTCTATGAGTTGGATGAAAAGCATGGAGCCTTGCCCAAGAAAAACACACATGTGCAAGTTTTTATACAATTTTAAGGGGTTTATGACCGTTCATCATAGGCTCTCTATAAGTCCAGACACCTCAGGTTAGAACCCTTCAGCAATAAAATGGAAACAGACAGGCAGAACTGCTCTGCTGAAGGTACAACCCCAATGGATGGGCAAGAGAAACAAAGCAGTCATTCAATTCACTGGGCTTATTGTGGACCAAGCCCAGAAGATTCAACATCGAACAGAGGACTAAAAGTGTCCCTGTCTACAGAGAGCTTATACTCCAGTGGGGGAAGACAGAAACAAACAAGATAGGTAAAATATACAGAATTAAAAAAAAAAAAAAATAGAGCCTGTTGCTCAGGCTCATCTCAAACTCCTGTACTGAAGCAATCCTCTATTTCGGCCTCCCAGAGTGCTGGGATTATAGGCGTGAGCTGCCGTGCCCAGTCAATATACAGAATGTTACATGCTGAGGAATATTATGAAGAAAAAATAAAGGAGGAAGAAGGACAAGGAGGAGTCTGTGCATAAGTTATAATTTTAAATATGGTGGCCAGAGAAGATCTCATTAAAGTGATACTTACTGAAAGACAGGGAGTGAGGGAGTGAGCCTTGTGGATGTCTGGAAAGACTGCCCTAGCTAGGTAGCAGGAACAGCAAGGAGGCCAGGATGGCTGAAGGAGCATGAGCAATGGAGAGGGCAGAAGATAAGGTCAGAAACATCATGTGGAGAAAGGAGGGGACAAATTGTGTAGGGCCTGATAGGTCACTGTATGGGTTTAGGCTTCTCCCTTAATGAAATGGGAAACCACTGGAGCTTTTGATAAGAGAAGTGCATGAATTGACTTATGCTGTAATAAAATCATTCTGGAAACTGTGTTGAATAGACTGCAGGGGGTCAAGTTAGGAACAGGGAGACTATTTAGAGGGCAGGACAAAAATAATACAGGTGGGAAATGGTGGAGGCTTGGACCATGGTGGCAGCAGTGAGGGTGATAAGAAATAGTTGGTTTGGGGATATATACTGAAGGCACTGCCCATAGGACTTGCTGAGGGATGGATGTGGGAACGGCAGAATGTAAGGTGTCAAAGATACTTTAGGATTATAGCCAGGGAAACTGGAATAGCAAAGGGGCTATTAGCAGAGGTGAGAGAAGGTTAGGAGAAGCAGTGGTTGTGAGTGGATGACTTGTAGCTGAGAGGTGGGTCTATGGCACTTCATGGTACTATTCTTTTTTTATTTTGTATGTATTTGAAATTTTCCACACACACAAAAAAAAGGTTAAGGGGAGAAAAAGTGAATGGAAAGAGAAGTAGAGAAAGAGAGTATATACAATACAGAACAACTTACAAAATCCCATGTAAGTAGTAATAGGGCCATGATCTCCTATCCTGAAGCCAGAAAGGAATGCTACTTCAATGAGTATACAAGTATCACTGAATGTAAGTTTTTGGAATACAGGCTGAAAATATGGATGGCATAGTAAATGGTGTTAGGCAAGTTCATACTCAATGCCACAATTTGTAATTAAGTGCAACTAGAAAGTTAAGGGGAGCAAGATGCTAGTAGAAGGTTGACATTAAGGTGGCCAGTTAGGCTCCTGATAACTCCTATCTTGTTGTCACTGTCAGAGAAGACAGTCTAGAGACAGTACAGAATTGACCTCACTTGAAATTCTATTCTTTTTCTTTTTTCTTTTGAGTCAGAGTCTCACTCTGCACTCCAGAGTGGAGTGCAGTGGCATGATCATGGCCACTACAGCCTTGACCTCCTGGGCTTAGGTGATCCTTCTGCTTCAGCTTTCCAAGTAGCTGGAACCACAGGCATGCACCACCATGCCTGGCTAATTTTTTAATTTATTGTAGAGACAAGGTCTCGCCAAGTTGCCCAGGCTGGTCTCAAACCCCTGGGCTCAGGCAATCCTCTTGCTTCTGCCTCCCAAAGTTCTGGGATTAAAGGTATGAGCCACCGCACCTGGCCCTGTTCTTTTTCAAGACAGAATGAACTTTGGGTGCCAAATTTATATATTTGGTCACCAAGAGAGTCTGCATAAACTGTCCATAAAAGGACTTTCTGACAGCTGATCCCATTGTCATCTGAATTTTTGAAAGGTTAATTTTGCAGGAGTGGTTAACTAATGCTGAAGCAGTGTTAACTAAGGCGTCTCCAGGGGAATCTTATATAGATCAATTGTGCCTTTCAGGGTATATGTAAGAAGACAGAATTATTTGTGGGCCTCATCCAAGGAAAAGGCAGGCTAGATAAAAAGAAATGGGGTATGACAGATAAGACAGAAGTGTCATCTCAGACTTTTATCAAGACGAATTTAAAGTTCAGAATCTCTGTCAGGCACCAAGACAAACTGAATGGAAGTTCTAGGAACGAAACTTGAATCCGTGATTTGGGACGTAAACGGCTCTTATGTTTCTGGGATATTACTGAGGCTCTGCTGCTGCAGACAATGTTGTCATCACTGTGACATTTTCTAGTTCATCTGGGAACTGTTGAACCACTGAGAGAGTGAGTCCAGGGTGAAGCACAGCTCTAAGGGCTCCTTGCAGACCTGCTTTTAAAAGCCAAAACAGGAGCTAGGATTCATTATGTTATAGATCCTTCGGTGAAATAACGGTCTGACCCTAGTTACGCCGTGGCCAGTATGGTCTCCTTGACTGCTGAGAAGACTCTTACTGACATGAGACATGTGGCATTAATAACAGAAGTATACTTTCTCTAGAAGGCCCAGGCAGCTGCCCCATTAAAAAACGATAAGCTTTGGCTCACATCATGAAACAAGATTCAACTTGAAGTAATTACCAGAAAGCAGCTGGAGTCTTTCCCCAGCTTAAAAAACCTACTCCATTCACCTTGCAAGGAAGAAAAGCAGGCATTCATACGATAAGACAATTAATGCTAATCACAGTTTTTGTTAAGGGCTATGAAATTTTATCCAAGATGGCATTAACTGTCCTAATAGTTACAGAACAGTGTTGGCATATTTGCCATGCAGCTAAAACTCAACAAGAGGTCTATTTCAATAAATCCAAATCTGTTAAAAGATGTATTTGATTTCCTAATATTTAGAATTTGTACACTGACATTAAAGTGAAGTTAGTTTTGTAGGTCTATGTGTGAATGTGTTATATTTTTCTAATTTTTTGTACCAATGTTATTTGGCTCAGTAAAAGAACTTGGAAGCATTCCTTCTTTCTTTCTGGGTTCTGTAACATTTTAAATAAGGTTATCTGTTACTTAAAGATTTAGTAAAGATCTCCTGTGAAAGCAGTTGATGATGGATCTTGTGCTTTTTGGAGACATAGCTCTTAATTTTATAATAATGATTGGTTTGTATATATCTCTTCTGGGATAGTCATTTATATTTCCCAGAAAGTCATCCATTTTACTCAAGTTTTCAAAATTATTTGTTAAAAGTTGAAAAAAGTCTATTATAAATTGCTTTAATTTTTCATGAGATACGTGTGAAAGTCTGGAGATAGCCTGGGTAGATTCCTTACCTTGGCAAAATGATTTTTTCTTCAGCTGTCAGGAAGGCGTAGTCATTAAAAGTGCTAAATTTCATAGAGGGTGGGTATTTGAATGGTTTTGCTCCAAAATTGAACTCACATTGTTGATATGACATAAAACTAGCTGCAGCAAAAAATCCAGATCTACAAATAAAAATCAGCACAGGGGTCAATAGAATTTATACAAAACAAAGTATAGTTCATACACAGAGTGGTTTTCAGAAAATCAGGATGGATCAGTCCCAACCTAACAGAAAGAAAGGGTGACAGAACCAGAGAATATCCTTGCCCTTGTCTTCCTATCTTAAATTTAGGGACAGTTTTAGGTCCAATCAAATGGGTCCCCAATTACTTGAAATAAATCAATTTCCCATCACAACTGCCTATATAAACAAAGACTTTTTTTCTTGGAGAAAGTGCATTCCATACATCTCAAATTTTTGACTAAGAAGAACTACTTACACAGTAGATGAAAAGACTTGCTTCTCAGGAGGCAGCTGGTTGCCATTTAAAAAGAAGATCATTTGCTTTTCATTCAAGTCTAACAGAAATCCTACTGTGTCTCCTAGAGGATAAAGTGAAACACTGTTAAGATAATGATGTATACTCCCAGGATTTTGCTAAGTGTCTCAAGTGTTTCAACAGCACTGTATTAAGTCTGCATCTTTAGTTATGTATTCAACATGTTTATTATCCTTGTTTCTGCTGCAATTGATCTGACTCTTACATACCAATATTTTAATGTACCATTAAGAAAAAAATGCTGTCAACTAAACTATGACAAGCCATCAATTGTAAGATGCGTCCTAGTTTCAAAGATGTTAAAATGTGAAAAAATAAATGTGCATTCTGGGCTCAAGAAATATCAAAATCATTTGCTTATTTGCCTCTCTGGTGAGATTTATACTTTCTAGACAGCTTCTGAAACAGTGCCTCTATCTTGCTCTGTTAACTGAAGAAGTTTCACATTCGTTCAAGAACCTGCAAGCCATTAAATTGAGTGTTCCTGTTGGCTTCTCAGATTTTTTTCCTTTTCCATACTATCAATTTAATCAGGTGGAGCTTCCCCATATGAAGATGGTTAAATTCCTGCTTTTCAAACACACTTTATATTCAAAATGCTGATTGGGGTAGGCAGACAAGAGAGGGATGCTTGGAGAAAATCTGGGCTGTATCCTCTATCCAGCTTTGATGCTGGGAATAGAATCCTTCCAGGGATTCCATCCCCTGCCATATGACCCTACTTCCTCAGAGCATAGTCACTGAATTGTATTTATCCCATTGCCATCTTGTCCCTGAAAATACCATTTTAGTGGCATTCTAATTCCAGTGTTCCCAATATCTCCATGACTGCTTTGATTAAAAACACAGACACAGTTGGGAGCAGCGGCTCGTACCTATAATCCTAGCACTTTGGGAGGCAGAGGCAAGAGGATTACCTGAGCTCAGGGGTTCGAGACCAGCCTGAGCAACACGGTGAGACCTCATTTCTACAATAAATAAAAGAAAATTAGCCAGGCATGGTGGCACAAGCCTGTGGTTCCAGCTACTTGGAAGGCTGAGGTGGAAGGATCACCTGAACCCAGCAGGTCAAGGCTGCAATGGCTATGAGCGTGCCACTGCACTTCAGCCTGAGTGAGAATGAGACTCCAACTCAAAAAACAAAAACAAAACAAAAAACTCCACAGAGTCAACAAGGGAACTAGAAATCATATTACTCTAAAGAGTATCATTTTCATACTAATTTAGGAATTTTATGTTCTGAAGTGTTGCTGCTACAGGAAGAACTCCACTTAGAGGTAAATTTATCAGGGGAATGCCATTCATATCTATATGGCAGTTTTATAAAAGCTAATATCCCTTTTCACATGTAATCTTCTTCCATCAAGACATTTTAAGGCCTAACATAATAAGTGCCCCATAATAACCAGATGTCTTAACTTCAAGATGAAGAAGAACAAATACCTTCTTTCCAGCACGGGTGTAGGTGAGGCTTACTTCTGGCGTTGTACCAAATCAGTTGCCGGCAGCCATCATATGCACAGGAATATTCATCGTCCCCAATGCCATAGCCTTCCTGGAGAGAGACAAGACCCAAAAGATTAGCAAGGCTCTGCTTGACCTGACCTGGGAAGAGAAAGTATGTCTTTTATAACTATTAAGCTAGTGGCTAGAATTCTAAGCTTTTAAATAAAAAGAGAGGTAATGGCTTTTAGAAGTTAACTAAAATTATGACCTAGAGGCCTGGTTTCAAGTAAACAGATAATGACTTCATCAACAAATAATTATTTGTCAAGTGCCTCCTTTGTTCCAGGCATTTTCACATTTGTTAGTTCATCTAATTCTCACTAACTACCATGAGGTTGGTAGCATTATACTCCATTTTAAAAGGAAACAAAGACTCAGAGAGGTCAACCAGCTTGCCCTAGGACACATTACTAAAAGAAGCAGCATGAGACTTGGACCTAAATTCCTCTGACCCGAAGATCAGTACAATTGTATATCAGTACAAGATCAGACCAGGCAAACACCATTCTTGCATGTAGCAGACTTCAAAACACCCACACACTCAGATATTTCAAAACGAGAAAGAAAGGTTACAGGGGATAATCAGTTGAAAGCTATTCTGAAACCAGCTCAAGTTGAACATCATACAGGTCCTTGGCAGTCTCTTCTTTTATTACTGCCTTTCAATTATTCACAGAATTATTAAAATAAAAGGGTAGGTGGGATCTTAAGAAATTATTGTGAGTGCTTATAAAAAATAGAAGCTGCATGCAAATCAGACAATTGTTATATTTAAGGATCAATGTAAAAAGTTTTGGTGGAGAAAAAGATTGAAAATGTGGGCCAAATCCAAGTAAGATCTCAGGTCTTGATGGCCTGCTTATTCTACGGGGTAAGTAATGTATTGATGAGACAGGTTAGGAAAAAAAGTTCTGATGAGCTCCTCAACTTCAATGCACTGAATTCTTGGACTACGATATACTGAATTTGGATGAATGCTTTCCAAAGTGACTCTTCTAAAATAGCCTTTGATATGCACTATTCAGACTATTCAAGAGTTAAATTAATTGTCTTAAAAATTCACCTGTGTGCTAGAAAGAATACCTTGCTATCCCTTGCAAAGGCTGAATAAGTCAATAAGTAAACAACTTAAAAACCATTAAATTTCAGGCACTGGGGTTGGGCGTGGTAACTCACGCCTATAATTCCAGCACTTTGGGAGGCTGAGGCAAGAGGATCGCATGAGTTCAAGAGTTCGAGACCAGCCTGGGTAACATAGCGAGACTTGTCTCTATAAACAAAAACAAAAGAAAACAACAAAAAAATTGGGTATTGGAACACAGGCAAAAGGAAAGCAATTCTTTTCTATCTTTGCCTTCTAATGTCCTAGGAAGTCCTTGACAGAACACTTGAAAGAAATTCCTAGAAGATTTCTAATCTCCAGGGGTTGGTAAAGAACAGACTCATTACTCATTCTTGACTATGCAATGTCTTTGATGCTTAGATGAATTCCACATCAGAGTAGCACTGTAGGACAAAGAGGGTACTCTAATAATTTTAATCACAGATTAACTTCTACAGATCTAAGAAGGAGGTGTCTCTGCCTAGCAGAGATGCGTTTTAAAAGTCCTTTTGTGACTAGGCATAGTGGCTCATGCCTGCAATCCCAGAGCTTTGGGATATTGAGGCAGGAGGATCGCTTGAGGCCAGTTGTTTAAGACCAGCCTGGGCAACACAGCAAGATTCCATCTCTACAAAAAATACAACAATTTAGGTAGGCATGGAGGCTTGTGGCTATAGTCCCAGTTACTTGGAAGGCTGAGACAGTAGGATTGCTTGAGCCGGGTAGATCAAGGCTACAATTAGCCATGATAACACCACTGCACTCCAGCTTGGGTAACAGAGGGAGACCTTGTGCAAAAAAAAAAAAAAAAAGTCCTTTTGCGCTTACATCTCAGAGAGCAACCTAGATGTACTATAAGCTCAAAAACATTCACAGTAGGATTAACTGGTTTCTATTGGCTGGAACAGGCAAATTAGAGAACAGAGTAGCCAGCATGGTATTTGAAGTAATTATTTTGAGCCGCCTGTTTTCAGGTCACGTATATTTTAGCAATGGAAATATTACTAAAAACAAAAGAAAATTTGCCCACAGCTTGTCTATCAAGGGAATACTTTTAGTCTCTTCACCATGTGATGGATACCATTTTCTTTTCTGCTTTACAGCACCCAACCTCTTCCTGTTACAAGGAAAATAATGAAAACAGTGTCCTGCCTCCTGCTCTGGAAGTAGGGAGTAAGAAATGACCTCAGCTTAGCCAACTGGACTCTCCCATCAGACACTCAGTATGGTGTGAGTGACCTCACACAGAGATGATCAGGACCAATTCACAACAGCACTGTTGGTTGAATCCTGGCCAGATCATTCCCCTTAAACAGTGGTTGTTGCACTGTGTCTTTTGGCCCTGACACTGATTTGGAGCCTGTTCTAGTTTCCAAACCCCTCACCAGTCTGGAGGCCCTGGCAGGCTTCCAAGTCATTCCTTTTCTGTTTGAGATAGCCTGAGTAATTTTCTCCAAGGTAGGATGCTTCAACAGGGGAAGGAGCATGGGCCATCCTGATCAAGGTTTGAAACCTTCCTCAGGAGTTGAAAGTGAAGTAGCTTTGGGTAAGTTTCTTAATTTCCCTCAACTTCATTTTCCTAATTTTTAAATGGAAGAATAATACCTTTATAAACTCGAAAAGATTAGAGATGAGTATGTGAAAGACTTGTCACATGACAGATGCTCATGAAAAGGCAAAAGATATTTTATTTTTTTAAGTCAGGATTTCACTCTGTCACTAAGGCTGAAGTGCAGTGACACGATCACAATTCACCACAGTCTCAACTTCCTGGGCTCTGATGATCCTTCTGCCTCAGCCTCCGGAGAATCTGGGACTACAGGCACACACTACCACGCCCAGCTACTTTAAAAACATTTTTTGTAAAGACAAAGTCTTGCTATGTTGTCTAGGTTGGTCTCGAACTCCTGGGCTCAAGAGAGTCTCTCGCCTTGGTCTCCCAAAGTGCTGGGATTATAGCCACCATGGCTGGCCTAAGTGTTTTTTTGTTTTGTTTTTTTTGTTTCTTTGTTTTTTTTTTGAGTTGGAGTCTCACTCTGTTGCCCAGGTTGGAGTGCAGTGGCACACTCACGACTGCTCCAGTGTTGACCCACTGGGCTCCAGTGATCCTTCTGCCTCAGCCTTCCATGCAGCCAGAATTGCAGGTGCACATTATCACTATCAGCTAATTTTCTAGTTATTGTAGAGACGAGGTCTCACCAAGTTGTCCAGGCTGGTCTCGAACTCACGGGCTCAGGCAATTCAGGCCTAAGTGTTTTTAAAGAAACCAACAGTCTATCAAGCAATTTGGAGGGTAATAAAAAACTATCTTAAGCCTCAAGAAGACAAAGGTCTGCAACGACATGGCAGAAATTATAGTTTCATTCACCAGATGAAATGATTCCGTTTCATTGGCCATTTAAAAAAAAATCTGTAACATTCAATGTCAGATATACTACACCTAGACCTGTAGTATGTTTGCTGCCAAATGAGAGACAAATTTTATACCAAAGATTCCCCCTGGAGGAATCCATATTTCTTCTAGTTCTGCAACAGCTTTTCACTTTTAAATGAGGAAACTAGTTAATTATCTGGGATTCTCCCCACTTTTGAAAACAAAGAAAACAATTGCTATAGAATGAAAGGGGACTGAATTCTAGTCTAAGTCTCTTTACTTCCTACTCTCAGTTTTCTCATCTGTGAAATTTACATATTTTAACAGTAAAACTTATTGAGGGAATCAAATAATACAGTCTAAAATGAAAATGCTCTGGAAATTAAAATATTTCTTCAAGTCCTAAAATTAATCTTTAAGACTTCATTTGGGGCAGGCAATCAGTATTAACTGAGATTATTTGCTTTAAATCAGTGCTCACGTTGAGAACTAGAGACTACTGAAACTGTTCTTCAGACCCAGTTGCTTCTGACCATGTGGTGCCTCAAAAAGTTCATGCTTCCAGTAAGAATTAAAGGCCCTGAAGGCTAGAAGGCCCTGCATCAGGAAGGTTCCCAACAAAAGCAATGGCAGACTCGGACCTACTTCTCCACCTCCAACCAGAGTATAGACCTGATCTCTTACTGGCCCTTTTCCTCCAGTTTGCATGCCTAAGTATCTTTTACCCACCCACAAGGAAAAATAAAAGCAAACTGTGGCTGCCCTCATTTGCAGTTCACCAGGGTACTCACATGATTGAGAAATTTGCTGTCTCGAGTGGCCCAGCCAATCTGCATGACACCAGAAGTGACCACTGTTACTTCGTAGTACCAAACCCCGGCATCCACGCAAAAGGTGCAACGCACACTTTCAAATGAAGAGGCATCACAGCGAGCCTGGCAAAACCAAAGGGAGTGACAACTGACCATCAGTGCCTGGAGACCACCAAAGATAATTGACTACTGGAAAGGTTGAATATATCTTTCCATATTAAAGCTTCTGGTGGACTACTGTTTCCTCCTCTGCCTATCCTCAGTTACAAAAAGTATAAAAAAGAAAAAAAGGAAGAAGATTCTATGACTACTTTATAGTTTTCTTTCTAACAGGATTGGAGCCAAGCTTAGAAGATCCAAAGACAGCTCAAAGAGGGGAACCCCAAAAAACCTAGAATCATCTTCTGGGGAGTAGGCCCCTTGTAGTACACTTAGAATTTGTTCCTCCGGATCAAACGGTCAACCAAACTTTTTTTTCTTTGAGTCAGAGTCTCACTCTGTTGCCCAGGCTGGAGTACAATGGCACGCTCATAGCTACAGCAGCCTCGACTTATGGGGCTCAGGCAATCCCTCCACCTCAGCCATTCAAGTATAGTCACATGCCACCATGTCTGGCTAATTTTTTGACTTATTGTAGAGACGAGGTCTCGTCAAGTTGCCCAGGCTGGTCTCGAACCTTTGGGCTCAGGCAATCCTCTCGCCTCCACCATCCAAAGTCATGGGATTACAGACGTGGGCCACTGTGTCTGGCCAGTCAACCAAAGTTTTTATCTGGAAATTTGAGAAGGTTGCATCACTATTTGTCCCAAGTTATGGCAAACAGGGCACTGGTTATTCCACCATTCCAATGTACCTGCCCACACTGCTCTGAGTGTTCAGTTTTTGACCCAAAATGGCATGACCCTCATGCCCCACCTTCCCTGTTCACTCTATCTTGCCCCAAGGGACCTTTTTTGGTTTCCCGGATGAAAAAAGTCCTCAATGGGAAATGTTTTGCCCATGTGGAAGAGGTGAAACAAAAAACAGCAGGAGCACACAAAGGCATCAAAATGGATGAGTTCAAAAACTGTTTTGAGCAGTGGAAAAAGCATCTCGATAGGTGTGTTGCATCAAATGGAGAGTGCTTTTAAGGTGACTGAAGTTTAAACATATAAGAACACAATTTTTTATAAAGAAATTCCATTTTTTTTAGGTCCCCCCCTCATAATACAATAATCTAAAGCAGAAAACTATATAAGGCATTTGGTAATATATAGGATCAAAGAACTGTTTGCAGCCATTCTTCAAACAGTTCTTTAATTCTGACATGTTTAGTGTCTCCAGGTACCCTTCTGTACATAAGATGTTCTTTTATTAACCTTCCCCACAAAATCGGCAACATTTCCAACATACAAGGAGAAAGGGAAGCACCAGACCTAAGACAATTGAGTATATAAAGATTAAACAAAGGGCTTCTTTTTGAAATACCAATCTTTTTGCCTTTGCTGAATAAAATGGCAGAGACTAAAAACAGACATATTAAAACAGCCAGTAAACATTATTGTGCTTACAATAGGTGTAGTACCATTTGGGATGTAAAAGAGTAGATAATGTGCTGAAGCACTCTCTCTCCCACTACCTGTACCTATAACCACTCTTCAGATATGAAGAACCTTCCATCTATTCTGTAAGACATTGCTTTCATTTCGAATTAGGGCATGAAAATGAGAGCAAAATGATTCCCCTGATCCCTGAAGGGTCCATCTGTGGAAGCTTCACCTACCTCCAAGCCATGAGGTGAGATCTTCAGGTACTCACTAACATCATTGCTATTCAGCATGGCCCTAATGGTGCTCAAGTTCACTTTCTCATAGGTCAGCTGTCTACCTTCTTTTAAAACTGCAAAAGAAAAAGTGTTCATGTTTCTAAGGCAGGCTGCTGTGGGGAAAAAAAAGCTTGTGCTATCTCTGGCTGTCATCTTAGTCAAGGAATGGAGGTGCTCCTAGTGGAAGAATAGAAGAAGAGACACAGCCTTAGTGTTGTTGCTACAAACCATATGAAGACCAATCTGGCAAATGCTAGGAAAGGTGGCACTGCTAGGCTTATGCTTCCAGTTCCCAAAGCTATTATTTTCATAAAACAAAATCCAAACTGCACTCTTTCATAATTATTCTTTTACTGGCACTACACAGGCTGTGCATAAGTTCCTTCTCACAATATTGGGATGGGGTGGTAGGGATTTGCATGTCCAATTGTGCTTTAGTGCAGTGCTAACTACAGAGGGGAGAGTGAGAATACAGTGGTACAGGTTGAGCACTCTCATCTGAAAATCCAAAATCCAAAATACTCTAAACCAATACTTTCTAAGTGCTGATATGATGCTCAAAGGCAATGCTCATTGGAGGATTTTGTATTTTCAGAATAGAGATGCTCAAAACCAGGTATCTGCAAGTATTTCAAAATCTGAATCTGAAACACTTCTAGTCCCAAGCATTTCAGATAAGGAAAACACAACCTGTAGTAGTTTCTGTTCTTGCAGGAGAAAAAGAAAAATCAGGAACAACTCTCATGGTGAAGGTAAGACATGATCTGGGTTTTGAACAGCCAAGTTGGGATAAAGAGAGTAGTAAAGAGAGGGAATTCCAGTGAAGGAAATAGGGCCAGAGGCAGGAACTGCCAGGACCTGTTTGTAGGACAGTGAGGAGATAGCTTAGTGTGGGAAAGATATGGTTAGACAGTGCCATAATTAAAGGCCTTGATGAAGGAGAAAACTGGGTGCAGTAAAGGCTTTGAATAGGATAATGCTGAAATGGAGAAGTATTTCAAAGAATTCTTGCCTGAAAGGTCTCTAGGATACTTGACTGCTATAATATATCCAACCTACCAGCAGGGGACCTTATAAGGACTCACACTATTACAAAAGGAAGTCCAGTGAGCTTATAAAAGAAATGAACTTGGAAATGGAAACAGACGTTGTAATAAAGAACAACTTCTACTTACAGAGATTGTCTAAGCTCCACTGGGCACAGAAACCAACTTGACGTTTCAGATAATCATGATCATCAGCCCAGGACTCCAATGTGACTAGCCGGTCACTAATACTGGATTCAGAGATAGTCAATTTATTTTCACCTGTTTGGAAAGATGAAATCCTTGAATTAACAATGGAAGAGCAGGATGATTTACTGGGCAGATTCATAGTGGTAAGGAGTGAGAAGAGGCAATTAGAGAACTTGGAGACTAGAATGGACTTCCATTTAAGTTTCTAGGGATGACATAACCAAAGAACTGACTATTTTTTGAGAGACAGGATTTTGCTATGTCACCCAGGCTGGTGTGCAGTGGCATGATCGCAGTAACCTTGAACTCTTAGGCTCAAGTGATCCTCCTGCCTCAGCCTTCCAAGTAGCTAGGACCACAGATGTGTGCCATCATGCCCAGTTAATTAAAAAAAAATTTTTTTTTATAGAAATGGGGTCTTAATATGCTGCCCAGGCTGGTCGCAAACTCCTCCCCCCTCAGGCTTTCAAAGTGCTGGGATTATAAGCATGACTCACTGTACTATTTTCTAGAAAGTAGAAATCTCATCACTAAATTTTTAACTATGGAAAGTGAGTAATCATGGTTACCAAGTTGTGATTCTTAGGTAAGAAAATCCTTGCTTTTGATCCTGTTACACTTCACTGACTTTAAAGTGTCTACATAGACAAAAACAGAATGTATGCCCATTTGATGGGATTCAAAATGTAGCTCATTCAGTAACTAAGAAAAATAAGATTTCTGACAACCAATACAGAAGATCATTAGTGCAAGAAGTCACTATACCTACTTGTCTGTGCAAACTTTTCCAGTGCGATAAGTGCAAAAAGCATGACTGTGGGGTGGGACTGTAACTTCTGAAAGACAACAAAAAGACAAAAAAAAAAAAATCATTCCCCTGTAGAGGTGGCAAGTTAATAACTTCATCTTCTTGCCCAATATGTGCTGGAATTTTGGGGGGGCAGTCAGCAAAGTTTTACTCATTCAAATCCTCAATGATCTATTTGGCTAATAATGTTAATAATGAAGAACCAAGATAGTCTCTTAATATTTTTTTCTTGACGCCACTGGGTGAATTTATAGATGTCAAAATTTCAAAAGTATCTTGTTAAATCCACTGTTATTAGTGTACTTAACACTTAGTAACATTTATATGAGGGTGTTGTTCAATAAAATATTGATTTTTTTATATTCATTTAAGCAAGCCATTCAGTCTTGAATTATAAACTAAAAGTGATCTTTTATTCAGAACTCTAGAAAGAACCATTCACCACCACCAAGTTCCAAAATTATAAATAATGAAGTTAACAAAAAATGGCTTAGTTTTTAATCTAGTTCCCTAAAAGGAATTCTTCAAATGCTGATAGTAGATAGAAAAGAGCAACAAATGAGCTCTTTTAGTTACATTTATGTGCATGTCACAAGTTCCCATTAAAGAAAGGTCTCTCTGTTGAACACACATCTTCTCACAGCCATGCTTCCCCACAGCTGCATTAGGAACCCCAGAGGATCCAGAACATCAGATGATGCCCACTCACTTCCCTAGTGCCCACCTAAGTTCTGCAAAACTCGTATAGCCCCCTCCCCTGCTGCAAAGTCTATTCAGCATTCTATTTCTTACCCTATTCATTCTCAGTCCCTCTGCCTGGCTTTTCAGGCCCTGAATCCTCTCCACCTGGCTACTTAGTCCTCCTATCTCTGAACACTGTCTTCTCTGATCAGATAATTCTCTGTCTTTGTGCTTCTATGATGCTCTCTTAGCCAAGAAATCCATTTTTTTCCTCCTCTGGGCAAAATCAAACCCTAACCTTATAGCAGGACCCAGTTGAAATTCACCTTCATCAGGAAGTCTATCTTGACTACCCCAGTTCTCAAGTGCCCGTACCACCCAACCCCCTGGCCTTCTCTGAAGTCTTATGGTATTTAGTCTCAACGAGGTAATTTTGCCCTTGATCATAACCTGTCATAAAATGGAGGCGAACTGTCATGTCTGAGTTTTGTTCCCTCAACTAACCAGCAAACTTATAAAAGCAAAGGACTGCCATGCTACTGCTATATGTCCATAGTGCTCACTTAGAATAATATGTTCTAAGCACATCCTCAAGACACCGACAAATAATGTCTTTCACATCAGAGTTTTTAAAAAGGCCACGGCTCACTAGGCCCACAAAAATAACTTTCAAAAATACAAACCATTCAAGACTGCAGACCAGTACGGTGAGAGATCTGAAGGCACAGCCCCAGCAAACCACAAGCTTCACAGACAATATATTAAATACTCCAGTGACAACAGTTTTAAGAGCAGAAGCAGTGAGGGGAAGGGCGAGGAGGAGTAGAGATTGATATACACTGCCTCCTGGCTTGGAATGCCATGTAATTTTGTTTCTACCGTGGAGGTCCCTATTACCTCTTGGCAGACTCTAAGGATACACAAAAAAGCCAATCTTGGCAGCTATCTTATGACTAAATTTAAAACCAGACCAACTCAACTGTTTTTGCTGGTAATAAATTCCTATCCCACCCCCCCTTTTTTTTAAAACATAGGAGGGAATAAATAAACACTCAGGAAACACCTGCAAATAAAATTTATCATTGATTCCATTCTCTGTGCCAGTGGTTATGCTGGTAATTTGAGAAAAATGCACAATTCTAGACTAAGAATAACTAGCTTTGATGTCTCACTTACCAGACACTGTAGTAAATATTCCAGTATTCCTGGGCTAAGCAAACCTATACTTGCAGGACCTAGACAAATACAACAAATATTTGATATAATTAAAAGTGCCAGATTTAAAAAAATCAGTAATAACAACCAAATTGTTTTGGTAAAACTCTTTAACTTTTATAAAGTACTCTCGTGCACATTATCTTATTCAAGCCTCCTGCTCTGAAGTAGAGAATAGTATTGTCCCCATTTCACAGGTGAGCAACTGAGCCCACAGCGTAAAGTCACTAGCTCCAGAGGACTCGGGAAGCACATAGCAGAGTCTGAACCTGCACCTACGTGTTTTGATTTCTTTTTTCTAAGTTGGAGTCACACTCTGTCACCCAGACTGGAGTGCAGTGGCATGCTCACTGCCACCCCAGTGTTGACCTGCTGAGCTCCAGTAATCCTTCTGCCTCAGCCTTCCAAGTAGCCGGAACTACAAGCACGTGCTACTGTGCCCGGCTACTTTTTTATCTACTGTAGAGATGAGGTCTCGCCAAATTGCCCAGGCTGGTCTCGAAACCATGGGCTCAGGCAATCCACTCGCCTCGGCTTCCCAAAGTGGCTGGGATTACAGGCTGAGCCACCAAGCCCAGACTGTGTTTTGATTTCTAAACCACTGTTTCTTCTACTGTACATGATATAGCTAGTTGAGCAATGCACTTGTACTTTGCTGTTAACTTTCCTAAAATGGGTAGTATTCACAAATTAAATATCTGCTTCTCAGGAACTGCTCTGAAGTTCCTTTTCCTCAACTCTTACCTTGTATGTCTTCTTGACCTAGTGAACCTTTATAAAGTGTATATATATTATGTTATACAAGAGGTCTGACAATTAAGTTTGCAAGCTCATCCTAGAAAAAGTGCTACATATCTCATTGCTGAGTATCATTATGGTCACCTTTGAAATAGTCCCTTTGGGAAGCTATGCACTGATGCCAGCACCTAGTGCACCCATCAAAGCAATTTTGGAATTTTTTTTTTTGAGTTGGAGTCTCACTCGGTCGCCCAGACTGGAGTGCAGTGGCTGCTCCCAGCCACCGCAGCCTCGAGCTGCTGGGCTCCGGCGATCCTTCCACCTCAGCCTTCTGAGTAGCCAGAATTACAGGCATGCGCTACCACGCCCGGCTGATTTTTTGATTTATTGTAGAGATGAGGTCTCGCTGCCCAGGCGGGTCTCGAACCCGCGGGCTCAGGCAATTCACTCACCTCAGCCTCCCAAAGGCGCGGGATTACAGGCTGAGCCACCGAGCCCGGCTTGGAACTCTTTTTAGGTACTCTTTTTACCCATTTTAGGAAAGTTAACAGCAAAGTACAAGTACCTTGCTTAACTAGCTATATAATGCACAGTAGAAGAAACAATGGTTTAGAAATCAAAACACATTAAGTGTGGGTTCAGACTCTTGCTATGTGCTCCCTGGAGCTCCATATTCTTGCTATGGAATACCCTGGAGTTAATGGCTTTACTCTGTGGGATCAGTTGCTCACCTGTGAAATAGGGATAGTACTCTGATGGAATGGCCATCAGAGCTGTCTTCATATTACCCTTGATGTCCTGAATGTCATCAAAGGTCTTCCTTTCAATATTTCCTTTGTCTTCAGGTAAAGAAAAAAGTCACTGGAGGCCAGATGAGGTGAGTAGGGAGGGTGTTCCAATACAGTTATTTGTACAGTGTTGCCAACGTAAGTGCACAGTGGCACATTTGCAAACTTAAATGTCAGACTCAATGAATAACGACAACAGCTCTGATGGGCATTCCAGTAAAAGAGTTCCAAAATTGTTTTGCTGGGTAGACTAGGTGCTGGTGTCAGTGCATAGCTTCCCAGTGGGAGTACTTGGAAGATGACTGTGATATTCAGCAATGAGGTATGCAGCACTTTTTCTAGGATGGTTCAGGAACCTAATTGTCAGATCTCACACATACATATAGTCTTTGTTATGCTGAACTTAGCCTTTTCCTTTATTCTTAACTTTAAAGCAAATAAGTACAACTTTTTTTTTTTGGAGTGAGCCTGAGTCTCACTTTGTTGCCCAGGCTGGAGTGTAGTAGCACGCTCAGGCCTTACCGCAGCCTTGACCTTCTAGGTTCAGGTGATCCTTCTGCCTCAGTCTCTCAAGTAGCTAAGAGTATAGGCATGTGCCACCACACTCAGTTAATTTTTTTGTTTTTGTAAAGACAAGGTCTCACAATATTGTTCAGGTTGGTCTCAAACTTCAGGGCTCAAGCAATCCTCCCACTTTGGCCTCCACAACTGAAATTACAGGTGTGAGCCACTGTATCCAGCCAACAAATCTATCCTTTTAAATTTCTCCCTGAAAATCCATAAAGCTATCTCCATAGCCTTTGAGTAATTTTCTTCCAGTTAGTGCTTATCCCTCAGTTTTTAAGTTTTTTTGAGATACCTCTTTTTAGTGCAACAGGTTTGATCAAAGACCTGCAGTGCAAATTTCCCTTCAATGTCAAACCACTAAAGATCTTCCTCTGTGGAGTGTCCTAGAGTTACCTGCTAGTTTCTCAGCCAAGCAGCCTAGCACTGCAGATGTGTTCCTGTGTTTGGCAGGATGGCCTGAGTCCTGGCAAGCCACTTCTCCATTTAAATTGAGAATTTCAGTCAATTTCTGGAGTGCATCCTAAAACAAAAATGTACAAGTAGATTTGCTATATATACTATCCAGGTTGTTTTCCCAGGTTAATTTCTGGGACAGAAGCTACAGATGTTAAATAAACTCAGAATAACCATACAAAAATTATATAATATACTCCAATGATACCATTATTGCTGAAAAATATTTGATCAATCTGAAAGTTTTCTTACATGAATTATTAGACTCCATTTCATTCAAAATGTACCAGTTATGCCAAATATATGCTATATATATACTTGAATCACTAAAGAGACTAAACCCACTCAAATACATTATGATTGATAATACCAGGGGCTAGTGATGTTGAAGCAAAAAAGTTACTTTTTAAAAAAAGTTTTGCCAATATTGATGTAACTCAACTCACTTGATGCTATGTCTTCATTTGTCGTGTTTATGTAAAGGCATGGGGTCAGTTGTTGGTACATCAGAGCTACGAAATGTCTTTTTATAATAGATCACCAGCACTCATCTCATGTTTTTTTAATGGAGGATGAAGAGCACTGATATATAATCTCCTTTAAAAGATCGAAGTGAAGAGGGTTTTTTTTTGGCTCACATTGAGCATTATTGTAAGTTCAGAATGAAGTGAGTGCTCAGGATAACATTTTTCTTTGGAAATAAATGACAAAGAATCATTGAGAGTTTTACAAATCATTTGTTTTACTACTTACATGCAAATAAGAAAATGAGACCAGAACATTACTAACTTGATGCATCCTCATACTATCAATACTTACAAGTCATAAGTGTAATTTGATATAATATAAAGAAATATTTTCATAGACATCAGAGCAAAGATAATTGCTCTCTAAAAATGTATATGTTATAAGTTTATGTTTAGTAAATAATCAGATTCAGTTTTTAAAACTGAAGAAGGCTGTTCGCACATGGATCACACTATCAGAAGAACAGTAATGCTTGAATATTTGTAATCTGGTTTTGCATACAGTGAAATTTGAAGGTTTATTTAGGCTATGTAAATTTATTTATTTTAATGAACAGAATTGTTTATAGAGTATTAACATTTGTTGTCCACACAATAAATTGATATGTTGCCATAAGTGTTAAAAAAAAAAAAAAAAAGTTTTGCCAAACAAGAACAAATCTCAATAGAATTTTCAAGGCAAATTAAAATGGAAATCTCTTATAAGTCAAGAAAAAGGTCAATTCATCAGTGACAAGGCTAAAGATTTTCCCTTCTGTCTACAGCATTCTTCCACATGGGACCCAAATGTCTGAGACTTAAGCAGACAAATGAAAGATGTCAGAATCCAAATTTACAGAAATAAAAAAAGATTCTATAAAACATATGGACTAAGGCAATGAACGTTTGACACTTTTGTTCTACGTAAGGAATAATCAAGGTTACACTAATCCTTAATATAGTTGAGTAAGACTCAAAAGTGCTTTCAGTTTTTCCTCTCCATAGAAAACATTAAAAAAACTTTTGTTATGAGAAAATTACTTCAGAAAGAAATCAGCTCAGCAACTTAACATTCTCTTCTAGCTTTTGAGCAAAGATTGCCACTTCAGATAGAAATGATCCTATTTTTAACATTTTTAAACTAAAGCCTTATACTAAGATATTGGCAGAGGACGTAACACTTCATTTGTAATAAAAAACAAATTTATATAATGAAATAATACTGAATAAAACATCCCAAATGTATAAAGAGGAAATGAATTATATCAAATGTTCTTTTTGGTCATTTATCCTGTGCTTAAGCACAGATGACAGTTTCATAAAAGACAAGTATTAACTTACTTTAGTGGGCAATGGACATTCATCTAGTAACAATGTTATAACAGCTGGTCCCAGCGGATCTTCCAATGGAATAACTCTAATTAAAGACTGGACAACATCCAACCATCCCTCATCTAAGAGCAAATCAAGAAGATTATATGATGGAGACATTGTTTTTAAAACGTGGAACTATATAATTTATAAAGTGACACAAGATGACTTCACATTAAAAGGAAGACTTTTGGCTTTCATCCTGTAGCTTTTAAGCAGTTAATATTTGGCATGGACATAGCCATCAATTGCTAGCCATTATGGTGAAGTTTAAAAAAAAAAATCCCAAGATACAGGAGTCTGGTGATTTGAGGGTAACTTTATTTGGAAAAAGTTTAAGCTATGGTCATGGGTTCTCAAATTATAATTAAAATAATTTTAAGTTTCTTATTTACTATATAGGAGTTAACTGAAAAAACTAAGTATATTCAGCAGTTGGCTCTATTTTCAGAATGACACTTAGGAAACTGAGGAAGAAAAAATTATTCTTCCCATTCTAGAACTGTATGGTAAAAAAATGTGTCAGTGAGAAGAATTTTTTCCCCCATAATTTCAAGTGAGATAAAGTCATCAGTGAGAGGTATAGTTATATATTCAGAATACAATATACACTGCCTATTACATTTGTACAGGGAAATATTCAAATAGTAAGAGTTTTTTTCTTGGTTATGTATGCTAAGCATTTTGGGAATCTTTCATCTCAAAAACAAATTTTAAAAATGGCCACATTTCTTCATTACTAATTCATTAGAAAGTATTAAAAACAAAGCTTTAAAAATACCTGTTTCTGCCATTTCATGTAATGTAATCATTGAATAGGGAGGTTCCTGATCACTGAAAAAAAACATTTAAGACATTAAACTTGAGGAAATAATAAATGACAATTGCAAAAAAAAAAAAAATTCAAACTGGAAGTGTAGGGGTACAAAATGAAAGAAGAAATGAATACAAATGAATGCAGGGAAAGAGATGGAAGAGACAACCTGTAAGGACAAAAGTCTATCATATGTGCTTATTTCCACAGTCACTGTCCATAATGGCCCACAAACAACACAGGCAGATGGGTACACACAAGGACCACCCTTTAGCCTGAGGTAAAGCAGGACTTATAACTAGAGGCCAGAGCCTACTCTCAGCTTTACCTCTAGAAGCCCAATGTCAGCTGGGATAAGCCAGAAAGGTCAACATCATCTTCCTCATACTTACCTCAAAAAAATGCCAGGAAGGAAGTTGATAATCGCAACTGAGGACTTATGGAAACAAGAGCCTATATAAACATCTTCATTTTAAAGCTTTCTTCTAGGGAATATTACTGCATGCTTACATCTCATAAAACAGAATTAGAATAAACCAAACTTAATCAAGGAACTACTTAACATTCTATACATTTCTCTAACATGGCATTATATACCTTAAGTCAGTGGGTTTTCAAACTGTGATCCCAGAAATCTTAAAGAGGTGCTTCAGAGGAACTTCAGTAACAAAATATTTTCCAACAAATAATAATTCTAATAGCCTAAGAGCTCACCATTTATCTGTTTACATAAGTGTGGGTCTCTTTTATTGTGAAAAAACTACAAAAACTATTGTCTTAAGTCATTTAACCCTCAGAATAACCTGTGATATGGAAATTGTGATGATCATTTCAAGTACTCAATAGGTGCTATTTGATATATCCTGTATCCTTTCATAATAAAGGAAAATTTTTATTTGAAATAATTTTCTAAACAATATAACTAACTGATGCAAACATTTCTGTAGAAATCAGACAGTAAATAAATTAAGTATGTATATACCCAACAATCCTGGAGAATTTTACACAGGTCCATAAATCGATGCATATTTATGCTGCTCATTGCAGTGTTATTTGGAGAAACAAAAATTTGGCAGTAACCTAAGTGACCATCACCAGATGGAGAATGTAATAAAATATAGTGCTTTCAAGCATACAAAAGAATACTCTGTAGTAGTCAGAAGAAGTTGTAAATTTATATACAGCAATATAGGTGTCAATGTTAGGAGAGGTTAAAAACAGAGAAGTTTGTATAACTAAATCAGTTATGTATTTTTTAAAAATCACACACAAAACTATATAAATATTCTTCCTATATAGACATAAACAAACATAAAGCAGGCAAATTGGAAGGTCATACTTTAAATTCACTAGAATGACTACCTACTGATATTTGTAGGTGGGTGGTAGAGAGAAGAATGGGATTAGGAAAAAAGAGAAAAATAATAAAATACAACAAAGAGTCAGCAACCAATAAGGGTAGGGGCACCTTGATTCTATACAGATTTGGAGTAAAAATTTCTGGTGGGAGGCAGAAGCTAAAGCTGTAAGACCACTGGGCTATGGGTCAGGAACTGGACAGGGTGACCGGGAGCTCTAAGCTTGCATGATAAGGGGGATCAAAACCCCATGTGCACAAGGAATGAAGCAGATTCACTAAGTGAAGCTGACACAGGGTTTCTTTCTTAGTAAAAGGAGCTGAAAAAAGTTATGAGTGACAGTCTCAGCTGTAACTGGCACAAAGCTGCAAGTCCCCAGTGACAAGAAAAGGAAAAGAAAGTTATGCAGGGGACCTGAGTGTCTTATAGCAGAGCCACCAATTCCAATTTTAGTTCATTCAGTGAGGGTTCTTGGGTCACAGAGACAACAAAACAACAAGGAGGAGGGTGGAGGGAGGGGGTGAGAGAGAACATACATCATGCAAGTGGAGAAAAAATTCCATCAAGATGAGTATGCAAATTAAATTCCAAAGCACATGAGATTAACAGACCATTAACAATCTCATTCTGAAGATAAAGTCACTACCAGAAATATGCCAACTTCAAAATGATTTTAAATATATTTAAAGGAACAACTATAATAAGCACATGGCATTTTTTTTTTTTTTTTTTTTTT
>NW_007253950.1:1309915-1357685 GCF_000164805.1 Carlito syrichta
GGGTCTCGAACCCACAGGCTCAGGCAATCCACTTACCTCAGCCTCCCAAAGCACGGGATTACAGGCTGAGCTACCGAGCCCGGCTGCACATGGAATTTTTGTAAAAAGATATGAATCAAGAGGAAAAGAAAAAAATAAAAATTCTGGGAATGACATAAAGTTACCTGAAATAAAAATCTTAATAGATAGTGCAACTCCAGATGAGCCATAAAGAGAAAATTAATGAATCAAAAGACAGTAAAATAAGGAATTCACAGAACACAGCAGAAGCAATATTCCAAGAGACAGTGGCAAAGTAATTTCCAGAACTGAAGAACATGACTTTAGATTGAATGTATGTAGGATTAAAATTAAACAATAACAAAAAATAAGAAAACCTTGTTTAGATTAAGGGAAAAGAAAAGCTGGATATGGAGGCATGCTATAAATCGGCAATTGATTTCAAAACAAAGTTGTGGAAAACTAGAACCAACATCATGAAATGCCTTCCTATAGCAATTTTCTCACTGTGGCATTAGGAACAGTTCTACCCTCTCAGACCAGTGACATCCTTTCCTAAGTAACCAAGTAGAGAGAAGAGGACAATAAATTCAGATCATTTTACGAATGTGATACCTGCATGCCTCCTTCTATGTATTTTCTTACTAAGCTCACCTGTCCTAACAATCTTTCATGTTTGGTTTTAAAAGTCCTATATACTTTATGCTACAAAATTCTTCTCTTTCAACAGCTTCTGAAAAACAAGCTATGCATCCATGTTAATAAACTGTTGGAATTCTATTCTGCTATGTCCTTTCCCCATTTGCTTCACACCTGCCTTATTTTTCCATCCTCAGAAAAGTTATACCTACAATTCAGTAAACATAGGTTTAAGGTGAAAGTTACCCTGTTATTCAAATGTACCACCACTTGCTTCTCATAAGTGAATTATGAGCTTTGGTAACAAGACCACTTATAATGTGTAATATTTTCCAGAACTTGGAAATAAGACTCCTACCTTGCTCCCATACTCCCTTATTCTTTCTCTTTTAAAATATAGCAAAGTCTATTCTGCACCTGTTTTTCTAAAGGGTTTAAGTTAGCATTACTTGTGGTTTACTTCTTTATTTAGGAAGGAAAACTCTTCATTTCAATTTTATAGTAAAAGAGTTTTTTTAAAAAAAATTCTTCTTGAAGACCAATAAATGTCCCGGTATTTTATGGAAAAGTCAAATGTAGCTCTAAGGATTGTTTATATTCAGAGATATGTCCTGTTTTAAGCTATAGTTTTTGAGAAATAAAACAAAACTGGGCTTTTATAAATGTGATTATCAAGTATTTATATACTTAAATTTACTAGCAGGGCCTAAAGGAAAAAGAGTCCAGAAATAACTTTTTAAAAAATACTACCATCTACTGAGAAATTGTTATGTACAAAACTCTATACTAGATGCTCTATATAATTATCTCATGATAACCCTTGTAGGAAAAGTGTTACTCTCCACTTATAGATGGGGAACCTATAGTGGAGGCTTAAAGAAGTGACTTACCCAGTGTCATGCAGCTAGTAAGGAGCTGAGCCAGAATTTGACCTGGGTCCACTATGGTTCTAAAATTTGTGCTCTTAACTACTGAACCATACAACCTTAAGTTAAATGTTTTTTCAACTTGAATGATGCCCTTTAATTTCCCTGATAGTCAATCTGGGATTCTGTACTTAGACAAAGCAGGGAAAAAGACAAAACAGGTACAGTTTTAACTGACAAGCTTCCTAAATGGATCAAAGAGAGCCAAATAAGGAATATAAAAAAGGAGGAGGATGAAAACTCTCCTTGGCCTTTGTCCTTACATTGCCAACAGAAATTGTGTGCAGTCATGTTCTTGGTAAAACAATTTCTCTTGAATCTCTGATCAGTGGAATAGATAGGCAAGCACGATAACAGTAGGTCTTCGTGAAACCATTTCCTATTGTAGCTAGCAATACAAATTCACTCCATAGTTACTCTATTCCCTAATAAAGATCATAGTTCTAATTAGTGTTGTCTGCTTCAGAAACGTTTAGACATTTCCAGACAGAAGTAGATGACAGGAAATAAAAACATCAAACCTTATCATTTACTCTGCCATCAGAGGAGAAATAAAATACAGTATTCTCCCATGCCCTCTGAGCACAAAGGCTTGGCGAATATGTCTTAGAGTCCAAAAGTCATGGTTCCTGGCAGAACACTTCATTACTGAAGGTGACTGTGAGTCAGATACTTACTTATCTACAAGAGTCCGTATTACTGCCAGGGTGTCTAGCACTAGCCCATCCACATTTTGTTTCTTTCTCCTTGGCTCATGTGGTCCTCGGCCCCTTCTTGGTGGCCGAACAGGGTCCCGGGGTTGGCTCCTCGTGTCAGCAGTGGGCACTGCACTGTTCTCGGCCTGTTGCTGCTGGGTGTCAACACTATCTTCTGCTCCACTGTCTTCTCGGCAGATACAGGAATTACCCATGGTAGTAGTGGCACCTCTAGTCCCCAGAAAGTGGGCTATGTGCTCCTCGAGAGTCAACAGCAGACCCTGACCAAGGCTTCTGCTCGCTAAGAACACGGCCCAACCAAAGACGATCATTTAGATAGTTTTCAGTTTTCCAAGTCCTGTTTTCATAATCTGGAGTTGAGGAATTTGCATCCTATTTGTTTTTAACAGCTGAATGCCAAAGAAAGTTGCAGAGCTTATCTCCAACATTATCAACTACAGGGAATCTTGGTCATCCGATGGCAGTTCTAAAAGAAAATGAGGAAAAGGAAATTTAATGATGATTCTTGGCCACTTAATTACTCAAACTTTCCTAGTTTGATTTTTATAGACATTAGGATTCCAATGAAGAATAAGCATTGGTTATTTTTATAGGTTTCCAATATATAAGAGATAGCTCTGGATAACAGAACTAACAATTAATCAACAATTTCTGAACGGGCATGGTGGCTCACACATGCATTCCCAGCACCTTGGGAAACTGAGGTAGGAAGATTGCTTGAGCCCAGGAGTTCAAGACTAACCTAGGCAACATACTGAGACCTTGTCTCTATGAAAAAAAAAAAAGTTTAAAAAGTAGCTAGGTATAGTTGCTTGCACCTGTAGTCCCAGCTACTCGGGAAACTGAGACAGGACTGCCTGAACCCAGCAGGTCCAGGCCACGGTGAGTTGTGATTGTGCCATTATACTCCAGCCTGGGCGACAGAGTAAGACCCCATCTTAAACAAATAAACAATTCTTTTTTATCATTATAAAGATAATTGCTAAAATATATCCTTGCCAATCATAAGAGCAATAATTGTTTTTTAAAAACCATATGTATCATTTTTCCTAGAAATACATTAGAAGAATGTGTGCAGTTTTTTCAAGGGGTCCTTTTAGAATAAACATTTAAATGTAAACATATGGGACAACTTAATACGTTTCAAATAAAATATCTAATTATAGGTGCTTGTTAAAAAAAAAGTTCTGATACAAATGTGATAGCAAGCCGGGCTCGGTGGCTCAGCCTGTAATCCCGCGCCTTTGGGAGGCTGAGGTGAGTGAATTGCCTGAGCCCGCGGGTTCGAGACCCGCCTGGGCAGCGAGACCTCATCTCTACAATAAATCAAAAAAATCAGCTGGGCGTGGTGGCGCATGCCTGTAATTCCGGCTACTCGGAAGGCTGAGGTGGAAGGATCGCCGGAGCCCAGCAGGCCGAGGCTGCGGTGGCTGGGAGCGGCCACTGCACTCCAGTCTGGGCGACAGAGTGAGACTCCAACTCAAAAAAAAAAAAAAAAAAAAAATGTGATAGCAGCATTTGATATAAAGAATAAAAGGACAGAGTATTCCACTTAAATTAGTTAAACTATAAATATTTCCCAATTGGAGGCTCACTCAAGAATTTACAGAAATCTTACAAGTTGTTAACAATGTTTTTCTCTTATGCAAGCAAGACTGTTTTGGAAAAGGCAAATTGATATCACAAAAGTTACATTTGCACAATGATCAGTTTGTTGCACAACATGTCTGCAACAAAGTTCAGATCAGATGCACCAATTATCTTTGTCTGAAAATACTGACTAAGCACCTTGTGCCAAACACCATGCTGGGACAAGGAGACTAAAGATGAACAAGGAACAGTTCCTGCCCTCCAGGAGTTCAGGGATGGCCATCTCATCCCACACAGTATGTTTATCATCCAAAAACCTAATGAAACAACCAGCTCTTCATTAAGTTGATAAAATCTGGTTAGATTCTGGAAAGAAGGAAAGATTTGGAAGCAGGAGACTGATATGGGCTGCTAGCAAAAAATTAAAAATCAAGCTCACATCTGGAGAATGGGCCATATAAGGAATAGACCACACTAGTGTGTAGTCTCTAACATTTGGCTATTTGCAATTAATTCCTCATATCCTGAGCACTGGCTCATGAATGGATATAAGATAAAACTTATAATTCAGTGGGATTAGAAGAGAAAAATTACTTCCATTATTCTGGACACATTCATAGCAAATTCAATATTTCCCCAGTTTAATTACTGCTCATAAGGAGGAAACAGAAGAGATAGATGGAGACAGAAAGTTTTTACATACATGTATGTCTGTAAATATATATAAAATATAATATACATTGAGGGGGGAGGGAAAGAAAGGGAAAGGAAAAGAATAGAGTAGGGTGGAAAGAGAGAGGAGAAAGAAGAGAGAGGAAATGAAAGACAACAGACAGAAGTTATCTCCCCCTGGATTACCAAGACAGCAATGGCTGAGCCAGGAGATACCACAGATGTTCTTGGTTCCCCAAGATCACTCAGGTTGTCTTCAAAATGTGCAGGTTGTACTTAAAAGGATATGACTGAAGTATACAGGTAGGAGCATAATAATGCAAGGACTCAGCTGGAAGCAAATTTGTAAAGGAGAACACATTCTAAACCAGCAAAGAGTCAAAGTAATGACACTGCCATTTCTGTGGGAACCAACATATAATTCCCTCCAGAGGGTAGATAACCAAGAGATTTCAATGCTTAAAAGCACAGAGGAAGCCAGATGTGGTGGTTCACACTTGTAATCCCAGCCAGCACTTTGGGAGATGGAGGCGAGAGGATTGCCTAAGTCCAGGGGTTCAAGACCAGCCTGGGCAATATGGTGAGACTTCATCTCTACAATAAATCATATAATTAGCTGGGTGTGGTGGCGTGCACCTGTGGTTCTAGCTACTTGAAAGGTTGAGGTGGAGGGATCATCTGAGCCCAGCTGGTCAAGGGTGTGGTGGCTGTGAGCACGCCACTACACTCCAGCCTGGGTACAGAGTGAGACTATGACTCAAAAAACAAACAAAAAATAGAGGAAACTAGAAATAGAAATGACTCCTTTAAAGGGTCCCTGATACACATTTCTATTGATTTGATAAATTATGCTGGCTTTTGAGAAAGACCAAAAAGCAACACTTAAGAAACTATGCTCTGGGGTCCCTCACAGAAATTTCACCAATAAGGCACTGTTAGAACGTTTCACAGATGAGAAGAGGTAAAGAATTCAAGCAGTAGGTCAGATAATTATGCCACTATAGCACTTACTTGAAATCTTGAAGTACTACATTAAAAAAACTTTATTTGGTAATTATTTTATTTTTTGAGTTGGTATCTTACTGTTGCCCAGGCTAGAGTAGAGTGGCATGATCATGGCCCATTGCAGCCTCAAACTCCTGGGCTCAAGCATTTCTACCTTGGCCTCTCAAGTAGCTAGGACTAGAAGAGTGCACCGTCACACCCAGCTAGTTTTTAAATTTTTTTGTAGAGGCAAGGTCTTGCTATGCTGCCCAGGATGGTCTTGAATTCCTGGGCTCCAGCAATCCTCCCGTCTTGGCATCCCAAAGTGCTGGGGCTGGGATTACAGGCACAAACACCTGGCCTTGGTAATTAAAAAAAAAAAAATCACACAGGGCTCGGTGCCTCGGCCTGTAATCTCAGCACTTTGGGAGACCGTGGGTTCGAGATCTGCCTGGGCAACTTGGTGAGAACTCGTCTCTACAATAAATAAAAAATTAACCAGGCGTGGTAGCATGTGCCTGTAGTTCCGGCTACTTGGAAGGCTGAGGCAGAAGGATCACCAAAGCCCAGCAGGTTGAGGCCGGGAGTGTGCCATTGCACTCTAGTCTGGGCGATGGAGTGAGACTCTAACTCAAAAAAAAAAAAAAATATATATATATATATATATATATATATATATATATATATATATATATATATACACATAAACACACACACATATATATATAAATCTAAATGCTGCACAAGTCTACAGAAGGTGAAAGTCCCTCTTCTGCTCTACTAAGATAACCTTTCCAGAAATAACCTCTTAAAAACTTCACCACTTCACGTGTCTGCTTCCATATCTGTTATTAGGTATTTATAAATAATTTTTTCTTTAATTCAAACTAGAAGGATGCCATAAAAACTCTTTTGGGTCAGGTACAGTGGCTCATGCCTGTAATCACAGTGCTTTGGGAGGCTGAAGCAGGAGGATCGCTTGGGTTCAGTTCAAGACCGGCCTAGGAAACATAGCAAGACCGCATCTCTATAAATAATAATCAAAAAATGAGCCAGGCATGGTGGCACATGCCTGTAGTCCCAGCTACTTGTGAGGCTAGGCAGCTGCTCTGTGATTTGATGTTTTTACTTAATATCACAACTTTCTATCTATACCAGTATATATAGAACAACCTCATCTGTTTAAAGGCTGTAAAGAAATTCATATGGTGGATTATCATAGTTTCTCAACCACTATGCTGTAAAAACTTGTGGCTAAACCATTGAACACTTTGGGGATGGTAGAAAGGAGTAAGCAGTTCCAGATGAGTTCCAAGGGACCTCTATTGGGGAGACATCATCTCCTGGGGAGGAATGCTCTACTCTAAGCTGCTTCCACACAGCTAAGGGTCCTCAGACTGTGGGGTCAACATTGCCAGAGCAGAAGGGAATTCCACTGGCTTCATTAATGCTCCACAGTCTTTCCACACAATAAGTATGGAAAGTGGGATGCGACACAAGAAGTAAACAGTAGATCGAATCCAGGTCTACTAACAGACACATGAAATTGGGGAAAACATACCTGAGAAAAGAAGATAATCAGGTACTAAAAATAACTGGCAATGATTTGAGAACATCAAGTCCCAGGAAACAAAGACAACAGGGAGGGGAATCATAAAGTTAAATTCAATGCCAACTCTTATAAAGGTATCTAGAATAATTAACAAAAAACACTTTTGGGGGTGCCTGTGAGGAAAGAAGTTAAAGTTTACTGGGTGTCAAATTCCTAAACTTTATTCTATCCAAAAAAATTTTTTCCCTAAGGCTTTTATAAACCAAATACAGAATAATCTATGCAGGTTTCCATTTAGTACAATTTGAAGGTGATTGGAAAATATCCAATACATGTAGGTATTTTTAAAATCTTACTAAACTTGGAGGTTAGAAGACAAAAATTAAGGACTTTTTTCTATTTCTAAATTGAACTGAAGTTTATTTTGAGTCAGTTTCTTCCAAAGGAGTCATTTTCCTTAAATTACCCAGAAAATGATGTCAACTATAAAATTTGTCAGAGAAGGAAATGGAGTTGTAAAAAAAGTTTTTGGCCTGGTACGGTGGCTCATGCCTGTAATCCCAGCACTGTGGGATGTTGAGGAGGGACGATTGAGTCCAGGAGCTCCAGACCAGCCTTGGCAACACAGCAAGACCTTGTCTCTGTAAAAAATTTTTAAAAATTAGGTGGGTGTGGAAAGGGCACCTGTAATCCCAGCTACTTGGGAGGCTGAGGCAGGATTGCCTGAGCCCTGGAACCAGGAAGTTGAAGCTGCAGTGAGCTGTGATCATGCCACTGTACTCTAGCCTACGCAACAGAGTGAAACCTCAACTCAAAAAATAAAAAAAGAACCAGCCATAAAAACCAGATATAAAGAAGAGGTTAATTATTAGGTAGACAAAGCTGTAAGGTATTCAGGAAAAAACAAGAGCTAATACCTTTAAATAATTTCTGAAATGATCACACAGAGTACTCGAGAGTTACAACCACAGACAGGGCATATAAATGACAAAGTATATGACCTGTCAGGCTTATTCAGCACTAAAAATGTTTAGGTTTTCATTTGGAAATGTTTGTTGCTCATGATAAATTTTACAGAGAAGAAGTTGTGACAACTGTAGGACCATTGTTTTAAGACAGTAACACTCAGGTTAGTTAACACACATGCCAGAAGCTACCTACAGTATACTCCACAGACTTTGCAGTCAGACAGACCTGGGTGCAAGTCCCAGGTCTGCAATATTTGCTGTCTTGCATCCTAATCAACCTGACTGTTGACACATCTTTAAAAATGGATAGTAATAGTTCTTACCTCACAATACCACTGTAAGGATTCAATGAAATAGTGCATGTAGGCTTTGGCCCCCTCCCCTACCTTGGGGAAGTGAATCTCCTCTCTCTCTATATCTCTCTTCCACCCCCCCACCAACAAACTATATTTCCTAATCTAAAAAAAGAGAGAAAGAAATAGTGCATGTAATATACATGGCACAGTGCTTAACACTGAAACTGGATCAGAAAATGCAAGATGTTAACATAAAATGAGCACATATCAAATCAAAAATAATTAAATAAACTGGAAGGGGAACTCTGGAGTAAGACTTGAATTAAGAACACTAGAAAAACTAAAGAATTTATCTTTCACAGAACTCATCTACCAGAAATAATTTTTTACTATCTATACTTTAAGACAAAGAACCTCAGGAGAAATTTTAGCTTAATCATCCCATAGGTGGCTTAGGGTACTTGTTAAAATGCAAACCCCTGGTCCCACTCCAAACAGCCAGAATCAGAATTTGGATGAGAGCCCAAGCGTGTGTTTTCTAAAAAGCTCCCTAGATAATTCTGATGACAGCCATGGCTGGAAATCACTGTATATAGAACCTAAAAGAGAACCTAGCACTGCAGTCAAATTGAATGAAGAGACAAATTGAAATACTAAAGGTAATTCTTCTGGAGTAAAAAACATTAATCTCCCTTTTACGGAAAAAATGAACTATCTTTGAATGTAGTCCTTTGCAGAGGTCAGCCAAAATAACCATGAGAACACAGTTATGTCCACTAGTGATATATTCAGTACATATCAACACAATAAAAAAAAATAGCTCCATATATTTCCCATCAGATAGATCCACCCAATGAAGCATCAAAATGAACCTAGATGGTACCCTGCTTATGGGTGATATCACCTAGGGGGATAGGCTGAATGGAATGGAAGATGAAAACGATCAGAGGTTATGCAAAGGTGAACACATCTGTAATATTATATGCTTCACCTTAACTTTGAAGACTACTCAACATTAGCTGGTAAAGTCAACTTTGAGACAACAACAACAAAAGCTAGTCACACAATTTAAATTCACACAAATGTTACATCTGTGGCTGTGGCAATCATCAACTGGTTTGATGAAAATTTTTAGCACTGGATACCATTGCTCAGTAAAAAGACTTTGCTTACCATCTAAATGGTAACACTTTTAAAATCATTACACACTTGATAACCATTTTGCTGCAAGAGGATAAGTATAATCAAACATTTCCTTTGCTAATCCATTTCTTTGAAATGTGGTATTATTCATTTTTACTCTTGCCTTTTAAAAAAGATAGTAAAGACTATTCTCTCAATTTCTGTATCATTTGTGATTTATTAGCGTTTTACATATTATATATATATACATTTTCCTCTATTTTTCCCCCTGGAGGCAAATAAACCACCTAGCATTTTATATTTTGTAAAGCTGCCTTAGACAAAAAATAATCAAACTTGGGGTAGAGTGTTAAGTGCAAGCTTAGTGTTAAAGCAGTAAGGTTCTGGTACTCAGTGTCAGTATAAAGCACAGACCTCTACCATCATAAACAGTTCACCACAGAGCCATCTGGCCAACTGGTCTAACACTCTCTAACAAATGATCCAGGAATAAATGATTCACCTCTTCAAATATTTGCTTGCATTCAGTCATAATACAGTTCAGTAAGAAAGAACACTTTCTTTTCCCTGAAAATAAGACTTCAGGATCATGCTGCCAAGAAAGGAGAAGCTGATTAAATGAATAACCATAAGAAGAAAAATAGCCTGGGCAACATAGTGAGACCCTGTCTCTACACAAAATAATTTTTTTTTTTAATTGGCTGGGTGTGGTGGTGCATGTCTACAGTCCCAGCTATGCAGAAGGCCAAGGTGGAAGGATCTCTTGAGCCCAGAAGTTTGAGGTTGCACTACTTGCACACCAGCCTGGTGACAAGAGAGTCCTTGTCAAGAAAGAAAGAAAAGAAAGATCAGACTTTGGGCACAAAATTACTTGCTGTAATCTTCACCTCATCATTCTAAAACAGTGTTCAAGGATACAGTAAAGCCTAAATCAAATAGCATGAATAGTAACAGTGTATAACATACTGGAAATTTTAGTGATTTTCCTCTCATTAGAAAATACTCTCAGCCGGGCTCGTTGGCTCAGCCTGTAATCCCAGCACTTTGGGAGGCCAAGGCGAGTGGACTGCCTGAGCCTGAGGGTCTGAGACCGGCCTGGGCAACTTGGCGAGGTCTCGTCTCCACAATAAATAAAAAATTAGCAGGGTGTGGTAGCAGAGTGTCCTGAAGTTCCGGCTACTTGGAAGGCTGAGGTGGAAGGATTGTAAGAGCCCAGCAGGTTGATGCTGGTGTGGCCATGAATGTGTCACTGCACTCCAGCCTAAGCAAGAGTACGACTCCAACTCAAAAAAAAAAAAGAAAATATTCTCAGCTGGGCAAGGCGACTCATGGCTATAATCCCAGCACTTTGGGAGACCAAGGCAGGAGAACTGCTTGAGCCCAGGAGTTCAAGACCAGTCTGGGCATCATAGTGAGACCCTGTCTCTATTAAAAATAAGTAAATAAATAAATTCTCAGATTTTTCCCTAAAAAAGTATGTTAAGGCAATAGCTTTTAGTGTAACATTAACTTCCCCTCCCAACATTTTATTATGAAAAATTTCAAACATAAAGCAAAGTTGTATTAAAATTAACTGTAAACAGTGAACATCTATATATATCCCCCACTTAGATTCTATTAACATTTTACTATGCTTGCTTTATCACATATTTATCCATCCCTATCCCATCATCAATCCATCTAATTTTTTTGATATATTTCAAAGTAAATCATAGGCATCAGTATACTTTCCCCTAAACAATTCAGCATGTATGTCACTAACTAGACTTCAATATTTTTAGAAGTTAAATTTACGCATAATGAAATGTACAAATTTTAAAAGATAAATGTGCTAAGTTTTGTCAAATGCATACAACTATAACTAAAACCCTATCGAGATAGACAACATTACCCCGAAATATATTTGCTTTAAAAACATTCTGCAGCACATCCCAAAGACTCTAATTTTCTTATTGAAGACTGTGTTTAAGTGGGGGGATAACTCAGAAGTCAACAAGACTGATTATTTAGTACTGCAATAAGTAGATATGTATCAGGAGTACACTTGCCAGCTGAAACAGAAACTACCTAAAGTTGTTTTAACAATAGTATTTCTGTCTGTAGACTTTAAAGCATCTGGCATTTTGTTGGGAGAGGACAAAGGGGGAGGATTAATCTCTTAGGGGAAGGGGGAAGATTATGAAATCCTCGGTTGGAATTTCACTTTTTCCCCAGAAGGAAAGATAGCCTCGATAAGGTGTTTTTACATGTCATGCAGGTGTCCAAAACTGTAGTGACACTGGGCTCACGAGGTTTAAGTCACACAGGGTGCTATTTATCTCCTGGATTGCAACCCCAAGTAGTCTGAGAAAAGACCTGAGTGATTCTGATACTTCACTTATGCACCGAGGACCTTTAAGAAGTACACCTTTGAAAACAGATCATTTTCTGGTTGAACCATTAGGAAAAGAGTATCTGGAAAAACTTCCCATAAAATGTTGAGAGGCTTTTAACCTAGTAGTGGTGGCATCTGTGGTCAGGTGAGACTTATGATAGAAAGAAGTACACAAAACAGTCCTGACCTGAAACAGCACTAAGGAGAAAAGACAAATCCTTTTAGCATTCAGAGAATGTACTGAAAAATAAAATTTAGGCCTGGGATAGAGTAAGGAATTTCCGGAAGCAAATAACATTAAAAAAAAGTAAATAATCCCTGCCTGAAGTCTCAAGGATGAAAAATTTGCCTTGGACCCAAAAGGAAGTACTAGGGAAGAATTATGGATGCTAACAGCAGCTACAGTACAGGGAGAAAAGCAAATGTAATATTCCATACTATTTGAATTTTCCCCTGGGGGATCAAATAATAGGAAATCATATAGTTGTGTTTTTCAAATACACACAAATATGAAGAAAAAGAACTTTTCTATTATAGAAAACTCTTTGCTGTTAAGCAAATAAAACATGTAAACAGCATGAATAGCAACACTTAATGATATCTACTTAAAATAGTGTCTGAAAACACTGAATTGCATACTCACTTTGACACTTATTAGAACTTAATAGGTACTAAATATATATCTTAAATCAATTTATTCTAAAATCCATAAAAACAAAAAGTGTTTCCAAAAGATTTACCATTTTGAAAAATTGAGACATCATATACAATGCTTATATGACAGGTAGTGAGGACGGATTTTAAAAAATGTCTCTTGTGCTCTTAGCAAAGGGATACAGGGTTAGAGAAGAACTTAGCTCCCTTCCCAAAGTCTGTGGATAAAGCATCGTCTACTAGAAGAAAGCCTCTCCTGCCAACATTTTCCAGTGGAAAGGAAACTTGATCACACTGAAGTTATCTCCCTATGAGCAAGTTTTTTTTTTCTTCCCCCAAGAGCAGGGTCTCATTCTGTCACCCTGAGTGGGGTGCAGTGGCAGCCTTGAATTCCTGGGATCAAGGATCTTCCTGCTTCAGCCTCCTGAGTAGCTAGGACTACAGGCATGCACCACCAGACTCAGCTAATTTTTTAATTTTTTGCAGAGGAAGTCTCACTATATTGCCCAGGCTGGTCTCGAATTCCTGGCCTCAAGGGATCCTCCTGCCTTGATCTCCCAAAGTGCTGGAATTACAGGTATGAGCCACTGCACCAAGCCTGTATGAGCAAAATTTTAGGTGACTATATAAATCAACAATAGCAAAAAGCAATAGAGGACTTGTATTTGCATATAACAAATACATGCCTTAAATTATAAGCCTGAATATTGTGGGTAACCCCACCCACACAACTAAAAGCACATATATTAAATCAATAAAGAGGAAGCTAAATAGTAATTCTAAAAAAATAAAAATAAAAAAAAAGCCAAGAGGAATCACAATAAAAAAATCAAGATCATTTTGAAACAATACTGATGATGTACCCCAAACTAAACACCCTTTGTGAATACCACAGGAATCCCCACTCTGCACATGACATATGAGAATCTCTGCACTGGTGCCAAGTTTTGCAGGACAGACTTCTTGGGAGAAAAAGGTATTAGAGACAATAGTAAACTCTAATATCACTCTAGTTTCAGGTTATACATACCATATTTTAGTAATCCTTAGTAATTCACTTGGTAGGGTATTAACAAGTAGCCCTTAGGCATATGTAAGTATGAACAACTATGAAGCAATCAAAACTTTAAAAAAAGTTGCTTTTCCCATGAGGAGGAATGGGGTAGGAATCATAGTTTTGACAATCATTGAACATTAAGGGGACACAGGAGAGAAAACAATTCTTCAGGAGGTAGAAGGGGTTAAAAAAACTAACACGAAAACATTAAACTATGAGGTAATAATATACTTGCTAAGTAAGGTATTTCAAACCTTCTATTTGAGGTGTATAGGACCCATGAAATTATGTCTGGAAATGAGTTTCAAGCAATAAGAAAGCTATGTGCAGAGTTCATTCCTTAACAAACTTAAGGATTGCATTAATTCCTAGCCTTTTCAAACGTATTCTCAGTTTTCAAAAGCTCAGAAAGGGGAATATTCTCTAAGAGTCCACCCCTAGTTTATAAACAAGTAACTTTACTTGTTTAGCCTTGTATACATCACACATTTATCTATAGTTACTGCGTTTACATATTTAACCAGCAAGCACTACCTTTTGGAATGGACACTGAAAGTTAAATGCAACAAATTTGTACATTTTTTTCTACTCATAAAAGTTGCAAGAGAACAGTTTCAAAAGCCGACTTATTGACTAGATAAACCAAAGAGACATATTCATTCCTTTGCAATTCCAAAAGTTAGGAAAGTCTCCTCCTGAAGGTTGTAACCCAAGTTTTGGTATTTACTACTTCCTGACTATTATGTTTCTCAATTTTCTATTTTGAATACTAAGGAAAAAAAAAACTACCCAAATTCAATGGTAACTGCCTTGAAAAGGTCAAAAGCTGTAAGAGAAGCTAAATCCATAGTTTACTCTCCTCAAATAGCTCTTTTGAAATAGATTACTGGTTCCGTTGTGTTTCCCATTTGTGATGCCTTTGACTTTCCACTTATCTTGCAATCCTGAAACTATCAAATCCTACTTTACAAAGATCACACTACAAAACACAGAAAATTTCCAATTTAAAGTACTATAAAATGATTGCTATCCTCAAGAATTCTTAATATTTTCTCCAAACTATATAGATATTAGAGTATGAAATAAAGCTGTATTTTAAAGAATGCAAAGGAATTTCCCACTTCATTATAACAAATTACTTCATTATTAGGAAAAGTATATACAAGTTTTGATAGATTCACTTCAGTTCACAGATTGAAACAGACTGTTGCAAAGGCACTTCAGGAATACAAAACAATTTTTTGTTAAACTCTTGCCAAAACATACTTCAGATGTGTTGTTTTTTTCCCCTAGAACTATAGAATAACACACTATTATGCAAAATGCTAAATGTTTATTTTCCCTGAATACTTGCTAATGCAAAGTTATTTTTCTCCCAAAGCAGAAGTCCACATAGTATGCTGGAACACTTATTATAATCAATAACTTAAAAATAATTGAGAACCAATATAATGAATCACTTGTAAAAACAGCAAAAAGCAGGGCACAGAAAGACATTAGGCAATTCAAGACAACATGTATCCTGGTAAATCAAAGAGCACACAAAAAAAACCCAGAGTAATTTTTTAAAAAGAAAGATCCATAGAATATAACATCACAGAAACAGGAACTTCAGCTTACAAAAGCAAAAAGCATTTCAAAAATCACAAATAAATTACCTGATATTTGGAAAATCAGCTCTAACAAATGGCACTAACCAAATATTAGTGAAATGTCACGCATGGACACAAGTATCTTATAAATTCACAGAGGGTTCTATAAAGCAAGATGTCATCCCAGGAAAGGCAAACTCTACATGAGGTGAAAAATAAAAAGGACCATTGTGCAAGAGATATTTAAAAGCAATCTCCAATGTGCCTCATAGTCTGGGGCTGACACAACAAGGCATAATGCTCATGGAGGAAAAAACACGGGCTCTACAAATCACAGCTGAGGGAGGAAGCATGATATTCACTACCTGTAGGCATCCAAAAGCCCGAATATATATGTATGAAAAAGGGGGAGGAGGTTTACAGTATTGAGATCAAATGACTTGGAGGAAAATTTCAGCTGTCAGGGAAAAAGATTTCTGAAGGAAAAGATTACAGTATAGTGCTAACTCCTGCCAGCACCATCAGAAATTCAAAGTAAATTAAAACTTCAGGAGCAAAAATTGGAAATCCCTCCGCCCCCATCTAAGCAGGGTTTGGAAACAAGGGTTTAGATTATAATGTGACCTAAGAAGCTGTGAACCTTGAAGCTTTCAGCACAATGCGCCTCCCAGCACTCCACAGTGATAGCCAACAACTGCATGAATGCGAACCCCTGGAATCTACACACTGTTTTACAGCTTAAAAAGTGCCTTCACTTTTATTCCTCAACAGCAACACATTTGGTGGTAGAATCGCAGTACCTTACTTTCAGAAAGCTTGTAGTCTGTAGTGTCACACACTGCCTAGGTTATTTTATAGGAGAGACTTAAGGAGGTTAAGTCACTCCACTAAGCATGAACAGATGGAGGTGTGAGGGGCCTGGGAAACTGCGGGATTCTACTCAGTCAGTAACAGATACTTCCAACCCTTAGAAGTTCAAGGTCCAACACTCCAGGGGGAGCAACCTCACTCAGAGAACTACAGTCAAGACAGGACCTCAGCTGACCACCTCGCCTCGGTGGATTTCCCTCCTCAAAGACAGGGAAAGTGAGGCGGCAGGCAAGGACAAACGCCTAGTTTGGAGTCACGCAGGGAGTGTTAGTGGGATGGACGCCCCCACCCCACCCCGGCACGAAGCCCAGAAGCAGCTGCATCCTGTGGCTGGGACACCTGGTCGATCTCCAGAGAGAGATGGAAGAACTCCCGCCACTCCCGTTTCCCCCCTCACTGTTTCCCACTCGGGCTTTTCTATGGATGGGGGTGTCTTCTTCCCATGATCGGCCAGAATCCCCCTCTCCCCAAGGTCCTTACCCAATTCTCAGCTCCGGCCTCCCTAGGAGAATCCGCTAGTCCTGACTCCCACCTCCAAGTCCCTTTCCCTGTCTCTCGACCCCGAGGCGTTTCTAAATCTCTCAGGGGAGATCTGCTTCCCACCCGTGCCACCTATAGACCGCAAACTCCACAAAGGAACCCTCCCGAAGCGTCCCCCCACCTACCCTTTCTGCCCTGGGCACCCCCGAGGAGCACCCTCTCAATAGCAAGAACCTCCCAGGAGGTACCTGTCTCTCACCTGGGCCCCGTCAGCCGCAGCCTTCTCAGAAGGGCGACCCCAAGAACGTCCTCTAGTGAAGACCCCCTAACGAGGGACCGGGGACCACCCTCTTCCAGGAACCTCTTCACACGCCCAAAGCGCGGGCCTCGGGAGAATCTCCCGGCTGCTTTCTGGGCTCTGACCAACGCCACCCCTTTCCCGGGCCCTTTCCCAGAGGCTGTCCCGGCTCCAGTCCGGTCTGCCCGCCCCAGGCTCGAGGCTATTCCCCTCCCTCACAGATGTCCCCAGCCCTCAGACCCCCTCCCGCTCCGCGTGCCCAGGGGGCTTCCCAGAGCAACGCGGCCGGGCTGCGGCACTGACTTTCTCTAGTTCCCGGGCCCACCGGAGGGAGGGGGCGGCGGCGGCGGCGCGACTCCTTTGTGACAGGTCCGAGAGAGCGGTAAAGATGGACGCGAGGCCACGGCGCTGCCATTACGCGCAGGGCCCACCCCCGCTTCGCACCGCCCCGGCCCTCCCTCAGTCCCCTAGGAAACGCCCCTTCCTCGGTGGCAAGCCCTCTCCTTGACAGCCAATCATCGTTCGGGGACGATGTCACGTGATCAAGCGGACCGACCCGCCCTCTAGAAGTAAACTGGCCAATCCGCTTGCTGATCTGTGAATGGCCCAATCAAGTCTCTCCGGTCCGCTTTTAGGGCACCGGATTTCCATCGGGTTCCCGAGAAGGAAGAGACCTGCGGATTGGGTTACGCTGCCGGAAGCGGGGCGGAACTTTGTTGTGGCTGCGAGGAACAGGAAGCCCTGAAGGGTCAAAAGGAATACAAAAGCAAAGGCTATTTTCTGTCTTTTTTTTCCCCCCTTCCCCCCCTTTCTTCTACTTTTTTTTTTTTTAAGAGCGAGCGGCTCTGCGGTGGCGGTTTAGGGTGGGCGCCGCCGAGGTGAGGGAGTCTCGCCTCCCCGTGCGCCGGTAGGTGAGTGCGGCCTGGGGCCTGGCCTGGCGGTGAAACCTGGGCTCCGGTTTCTTCGCTAAAGAGGTGGGGAGCTGCGGCTAGGGTTAGGCCAGGCCTGTTCTCAGTCAGCGCACCCCCCCCCAAGTGTCCGGAGTCGTTAGAGCGAGGGGCCTGCGGGGCCCGGCCTGAGGGGGAACCAAGGGAGCTCGCGGAGAGGCATCTGGGTTGTGGGGAGTGGTTCCCCGGCCCTTTCAGGTGGGCCCAGAATTGCCGGGCCTCTTGGCGGGTTTCTCCCCTATCCTGCTAGGTGGGACCACCCGAGCCTCAAGTGGGGAGCAGGCTCTGTTAGAGGTCTTGGAACAGCTCCAGGGAGATGTGGGGACGCCAGGTTGGAAGTAGTTGAATCCCAGAATGTAAGCGCAGGTTGGGGAACATACTGATTATGTGCCATGTCCCTGTTGCTGTGCCAATTGCACTTTCTTCTAATAGAAAACAAGCAGCGGGCCCCGTTTTGCAGAAAACTCGAGTATCTGAGACCAATAGTTGAAGCGTCTTGTTGGAGACTTGGTGGCCCTTGTGAAGGTCAGTCCACACAGAAGAAAAGGGGAGGTCTGTTCGATCATAGCAGTGGTTCTTTTTTTTTTTTTTTTTTGAGTTGGAGTCTCACTCTGTCACCCAGACTGAAGTGCCGTGGCCGCTCCCGGCCACCGCAGCCTCGACCTGCTGGGCTCCGGCGATCCTTCCGCCTCAGCCTTCCGAGTAGCTGGAGCAGTGGTTCTTAAACGTCAGTGGGAAACAAGATCTTTAAAATGCAGATTCTTGAAGCCCCGCCCCTAGGTAGTCCGACGGGCAGGGAAGGAGTGGGACCCAGGGAGCCAGGTGCCAGCAAGATTTGTGATTTTCAGTTGTTTGGTGTATTGTTGTGTCTGTCTACAGGGACACCATACAGTGGTTTGGAGGGCACTTTTCTGAAATCCTTGAAAGGGGTCTGTGTAAGACTCCTTTTTGATACAAGGAATTGAGCCGAGATAAAGTTTTATGTCTTTTAGAAAGAGTCTAAACTGTGAACAATCGTAAGGGTCTGAAAGTAGACGCCACTGGATTGTCTTTCTAAGTTAAGTGTTAATGCCTTTACCCTATGGGGAAAGTCTTCATAGTTGTAAAAAAAAAAAAAAAAAGGAAGAAGAATTGTGTGAAGACCATTTAGCTGGTTATCAGGCTTCGCTTTCACATTCCAAGAATCTTGATGTTTGGTTAGAGCCAAGCTGCTGCCTCAGAAATTGAAAATGACGAATCTAGTAAATGAAGTGGTTTAAATGTACCATTCAGCCATAGTCCCAGTCAGTGTAATTATGCATCTGAAACAGCTAAATTAAGCAACTTCACCGTGAATCACCTTTTGAACATACTTTGTCTTCATTCTTAAATATCTCTTTCACTCTTTACTATAGAATGTATTTTTAAGATCGTGTTGTCTAAAATCAAGTTGTAAACAAGATTAAAACAAGTTTTTGTCTTTGGTTTTCTTTTTCTTAATGATGCAACTATGGATTTGTTTTTGTTTGGTATTTACTAGACTTCTTAAATCTGTGGATTAGTGTCTTTCATTAGTTCAATGAAATTCTCAGCCATTTTAAATTCATATATTGCTTCTGTCCCATTGTCTTTCATTTTTCTTTGCTGATTTAACTTAAACCTTTTCATTTTCTTCTCTGTGCCTCTTACTCTTTATTTTTCCATACTACATACTGGATAATTTATTTTTAATTCTCAAGGTATTTTCAATTCATTGTCAAACTTATCCACTGAAATATTAAATTGAAATATTAAATTCAGTTATTGCATTTTGTATTTCCTGCCATTCTATTTGTGCTACTGTTTTACAGTTTATTGCTCCCTGCTATTAATTATGAGGCTTGATATTTATTTCTTTAATGTGGTAAGCATAGTTGTTTTATGATCTCTATGTTTAGTTCCACTCTCTGAATTCCTTTTGGGTCTGTTTTTGTTGTCCATTATTCCTTCTCTTTTACTTCCCAGTTCACCTTTACCTTGTGGTTATAGTTCTTTGGGATTAAGCTGGAGAGGGAGAGGAAGGCGATTATTAGACTATACCCTGGATGGGCTCCTGGCTTTGACTTGTCACCTTATAAAGGCACTAGAACTTGAGCTTAAATTCTCAGGATGAAATCCATTTTGAATATTGGACTTAATTTTTGTTTTTCACCTTCTCCTAGATCTCCTAGATTTTCAAATTCTTTACTATTTTGTTGACTTTTCTATTTGCTTAAGAATTATTATGTACAAAATCCCAGCTTTTTTAGCCCAGAGGTGGAGCGTTGGTCTCAGTTACCTAGCCCATATTTCCAGAAATGAAAACCCCATTTATTCTGATTTTGAAATGTGAAACCTGTGTGATTTCCAATTTGGTCTTAGACTGGAGTTATGTAAGAGGGGAGAGAGAATAGAACATGATTTGGTGTGTGGGCTAGGCTCTAAAGCCAGCTCAGATGGCAAAATAACTACCCTTGAAAATCTCTTAGGGAGGCACCATGTTGGACGTTAAGCATACCAGTGTTGTAAAATTCTGACATAGCCAGTGTGATATTGTGAAAAATATGTTTGGTCTTCACCCTTGTCTCCTGGCACACAACTTTGGCATCTCCAAAGTGATAAGTGTTGTTTTGTGTGCTAATGAGCTGACTGGTGGTGGGCAGTCCCTGGGTAGCTTCAGAATGGGGACTGGTCACTGTAAAGACCTAAACAGGATTAGAAGGTTGGACTTTCAGTTCTCCCCACAGCCTTCAGGGAGGGGAGGGAGGCTGACAGTTGAGTTGATCACCAATGGCCAATGGTTTAATCAGCCATGTCTAAGTAATGAAGCTTCCATAAAAACCTAAAAAGACTGGGTTTGGGGATCTTCTGGATAGGTGAACATGTGGAGGGTCCTGGAGGGTGGCTACCCAGGAGAAGGCTTGGGAGCTCCACACCCTTTCCCCAAAGCCTTGCTCTGTGCATTTCCTCATCTGTATCTTTTGTAATATCCTTTATAACAAACCAGTAAACGTGTTTCCCTGAGTTCTTTGAGCCGCCTAGCAAATTAATTGCACCCAAGGATGGGGCCATGGGATCACTGATTTATAGCCGGTTGGTCAGAAGCACAGGTGAAATAACCTGGAGTTTGTGGTTAGCATCTAAAACGAGGGACAATCTTGGGAACTGAGTCCTCCACCTGTGGGATCTGACACATCCAGGTAGATGATGGCAGAACTGAATTGAATTAGAGGGCATCCAGCTGATGTTTGCTGCAGAACTGGTTAATTGCTTGGTGTGTGGGGAAATAGCCCCCAGAGAAGTCTTTGTTGATAGTTGGGTGAGCGGGTAAGAAAAAGCACCTTTTTCCACCTGTATACTCAGGTTTTCTTCTAACTTTGGAAAAAACTTTTTTCTTCCTATGAGCTCCAGATGAAGTAGTTGGTTTGCATTTTGAAGTCACAGTGTGTAAAGATACGACTAATATTTTAGTTATGCACAGTGAGGGAAGTATTTATATTCAAAGAGGCATATGTGAGCTGAGGATCAGCTAAGGGAACCAATATTTAAATTAGTTCTCTTTTTTTTCTTCTGCCTATGATGAATTCAAGATAAATGCACATATGATGAGATTCTGCACTCGTGCTAGGGAAAGATAAATAATACACACACACATATATTTTTAAACTTTCAAACTTCTTGCTGTACAGGGCCTGGTGTCTCACACCTGTAACCCCCACACTTTGGGAGACTGGGACGGGAGGATCGCTTGAGGCCAGGAGTTTGAGATCAGCCTGGGAAGCAGTAAGACCCCGTATTTACAAAAAAAATTTAAAAATTAAGTGAGTATGGTGGGCATGTGCCTATAGTCCTAGCTACTCAGGAGGCTGAGGTGGGGGATTTCTTGAGCACAGGAGTTCAAGGCTGCACCATTGTACTCCAGCCTGGGCAACAGTTGTCTCAAAAAAAAAAAAAAAATCATATTGCATGTATTTCTTAGATGTCTAGAGGGTTACTACAAATTGCTTTTTATGATAGACATTTTAAATATGGATTAAATTGTTTATTCTGTTGTCTTTTTAGATTCTTTTAGTCTTTGCTATTGGAGTATGTTCAGTAAGCCTCAGTGTTACAAGATTAACTTTACTTTGTGTAGTGTTTACTTTGGTAAATACTAACAGTCTGCTCTCTGTTAGTAGTTGTCATTCTCTAAAGACATTTTATAGTACAAAAAAAGTTGGCTTGATTAAAATTATCTTGGAAGAAGTGCCTTCTGACCAGAAAGCAGCCTGTATTTGGAATATAGTTGAGTTAGCCCAATGACAAATTCCTTAGTTGCTGTCCTGCATTTTGAAGTACAGTGTGGCTTGAACATCAGGGTAAAAGCATTTATTTATTTATTTATTTTTGAGTTGGAGTCTCACTTAGTCGCCGAGACTAGAGTGTGGTGGCCACTCTCGGCCACCGCAGCCTCGACCTGCTGGGCTCCGGCGGTCCTTCCGCCTCAGCCTTCCAAGTAGCAACAACAGGCACATGCTACTACACCCAGCTAATTTTTTTGATTTATTGTAGAGATGAGGTCTCGCCAAGTTGCCCAGGCGGGTCTCAAACCCGCGGGCTCAGGCAATTCACTCACCTCAGCCTCCCAATGCGCGGGATTACAGGCTGAGCCACTGAGCCGGGCCAGGGTAAAAACATTTATTTATTTATTTATTTTATTTATTTTTGTGAGTTGCAGTCTCACTCGGTCGCCCAGACTGGAGTGCAGTGGCTGCTCCCGGCCTCCGCAGCCTCGACCTGCTGGGCTCTGGCAATCCTTCCACCTCAGCCTTCCGAGTAGCCAGAATTACAGGTGCGTGCTACCACACCCGGCTAACTTTTTGATTTTATTGTAGAGATGAGGTCTCGCCTGCCCAGGTGGGTCTAAACCTGCAGCCTCGGGCAGTCCACTCACCTCAGCCTCCCAAAGGCACGGGATTACAGGCTGAGCCACCGAGCCTGGCTGGTAAAAACATTTAAAAGAAGCAATCTATACTGACAAAAGTAGATGGGTTGGCCTGTTGTTTTTGCTACCCAAAGTGAAGCCTTAGAATACCATAACACCAAAATCTGATTCCTCCTGGTATATCTTTGCATGTACTAATTTTAGAATTAGAAAGCTATGGTGGCCAGTGATTCAATTCTATAGGAAACCAGATCATATTAACTTGTATCATGGCCCTAGCTAAATGGAGTCATTTTTTAAGTCAAGGATAGCAGTTGTTGGGGGGCAGCATGTAAGTTTTGTATTTTAAAACTTGTGTAATTGTGCTATATAAGACACTGAGTCCATTTTGTCCCATTGCCCTGGAAATTAAATACCACAATCTGTAGTGTAGACACAGTAGTGCAGTGTTTAATAGGTACTTTGGCTTGAAATATAAAACTTTGTTTTATTGGCTGTCAAACCATGTTCTTTATTTGTGACTGCTTAAAACTTTTAAGTTGAGCAAAATGATTTTGGTATGGTTTTATTTCCATGAATCCCTATTTGAAGAACTTAATCCCTTTAAAAATAATATAATGTTTATTTTGATAATTGAGCTTGAGTCACCCTGAAAAACTGTGCGAGTAAAGGGAGGTTGACTGCATTTACTCTTTCTAAAGTTGCACAGTAAGGACAAAATAAGCATTCCCAATGTAAGTCCTCTGTAAGTCTTTTGTTTTTAATTCTTCTAACAAAAGGGAAAAAGAAGAGATTTGTGAAAATATAGCTAGGCAATAGAAATTAGAAGTCAACACAATTTAATTTTCTAGCTTCTCTGTCTGCTTCCAGCGGGTCAACAGTTTGCAAGTTCTTATCACTCCTCTATTGCAGAATAAACAGCCAGTGAGTGTTGGACTCTTCAAAGAAAAATGCTTTGTGCAGCAAATACTAATGTCTCAGTATATATGAGCATTTTTAATCAGTTGAAATGAAAGTAGCAAGAGTTATTGAAAGATGATATCAACTACATAATATAGTAAAGTGATTTAGTTTTTGGTCCTTTGTTTCCTACTGCACAAATTGTATGGTATTTGAATAGAATTCCCTGTAGGACCCTGAAACTTCAGTAAATACTTATTTAATGACTGCCATTGTCTATAACTTACATTGGACACTACCTAGGAATGTTCATGTGAGGGCATTCCTCCCTGCCCAGATTCTTCAAGTCCTCATGGTTGGTTTATTCAGTAAGTACTTATTTTATGCTTGATATATGCCAGACACTGTGCTAATAAACATTGTGGATACAAAGTGCTATTAGAGGCCGGGCTTGGTGGCTCAACCTGTAATCCCAGCACTTTGGGAGGCCGAGGTGAGTGATTGCCTGAGCCTGTGGGTTCGAGACCCACCTGGGCAACTTGGTGAGACCTCATCTCTACAGTAAATAAAAAAAGTTAGTGGGCGTGGTAGCATGCACCTGTAGTTCCGGCTACTTGGAAGGCTGAGGTGGAAGGATCGCTGGTGCCCAGCAGGTCGAGGCTGCGGTGGCTGGGAGCGTGCCACTGCACTCCAGTCTAGGTGACAGAGTGAGACTCCAACTCAAAAAAAGAATAGTCATAAATGATAAATCATAGTGGATAAGGGCTATAGTGAATTATGAATGACTGTAGCAGGAATACAGAGGAGGAAAATACATGTTAACTATTCCAGGAGGTCTTGGAACCCATAAAGGAGGTGCTCTTCAGTCCGAGGAGTTAATTGACTTGCCTAATGTCATACAACTGGTAAATGACAGAACCAGGTTTTGAACCAAGGTCTCTGGATTTCAGACAGAGTCTATTGTGTTTATCATTACCTGTACTACTGAAAAGACCTGAATGTTTCTGGAAAAGAAATATTCTGAATCTTAACCAGAATACTCAGGAATATGGCCACTTGTTCGTCATCATTTTCTGTCCGTATCTTTGACCTTTCCTAGTATAGAAAGATAACCAAATTAATTAGCCAGAGAGTCCCTGGCAGCATCAGAGGCAAGGAGGAAACAACAGCAGTTGGCATGCCAGGGAATGAGGACCTACAGAAGAAAATGCAGATTCAAAAAAGAGTTGAAATAGTCTGTGTTTTAGTCTAGTCCCTTTTAAACTCACAGAAATTCATTATGTGTGGCCACCTAACCTGATTTGTTATATTTATTTTGGGCTCAAGGAAATGTCAGAATTATACTAGCTTTAAAGAGGAGATTTTTTTTTTTTTTTTTTTAGTTGGAGTTTCACTCTTTGTCACTCAGGCTGGAGTGCAGTGGCACACTCATGGCCACTGCAGCCTTGACCTGCTGGGCTTAGGCAATTCTTCCGCCTCAGCCTTCCAAGTAGCTGGAACTACAGACACACGCCACCATGCCCGGCTAGTTTTTGTGATTTATTGTAGGACAAGGTCTCACCAAGTTGCCCAGGTTGGTCTTGAACCCCAGGGCTCAGGCAATCTTCTCGCCTCGGCCTCCCACATTGCTGGGATTACAGGCTGAGCCACTGTGCCTGGTCAAAGAGCAGACTTTTATAAGTGTTCGTTAGTTTTGACCATGTGTTTTTTCAAGAAACCAACCCATTCAGAGTTGATGAGAAATAGTTTGTAAAATTATAAAGCCCTTGTCTTTACTTTTTTTTTTTCTTAGTGTGCTTTTGTTTTATTTCTTATTTTCATTAGCCAACTGTGATTCTTGCTTTTGTCCCTGTGTGTGAAAGATGATAATAGCACAAACTACACCCATTTGTCTGGAAATTGAATTCTAACCTTAATAGGGAAGATTAATGAAAGAGAGACTAAGATTTTCCTGGAATTCCAAAAATTTATCTCTTCCCAAAAGTGATTCATAAATGCTGGGAAGATTCTTCCTTCTCTAGGGTTTCTATTTCAGATTCAAACTCTTGTTTACATGTATCCTAGAAAGTCTGTTAAACTCCTTTGAGTTTCAGGGATCTTTGTTAGAGTTAAATGCAGGTAGGTTCTTCTTCCAAAAACTTAACAGGTCATGAAAATTAAATTAATAATCTTACTTTCTTAATTTTGAGGTAGAAGAATGATCTTAGAGTCTCTGTCTTCAAACAACTGAAGCATTGTTATGTTGGAAAATATTTAACTCCTTTTGTGTCATTCCAGTGGATTGAACCTATGTGTGGAAGACAGACTTCAATTCAGTTTAAGGAAGAAGTATTTTTTTTTTTTTTAGTTGACGACTCACTCTGTCACCCAGGCTGGAGTTCAATGGCAAGCTCACAGCCATCGCAACTTTGACCTGCTGGGCTCAGGCGATCCTTCCACCTCAGTCTTCTCCAAGTAGCTAGAACTACAGGTGTATGCCACCGCTTCCAACCCAGAAAGAAGTATTTTAACATATCTGCTCAGGAAGGGTGTTGGCTGCTTGAGGAGGGTATGTAGTGGTCCATCTTGAAGTTTTAATGTATGAGTTGGATGACCATCTCCTGGGTGTGTATGGTAGATTCAGATGTTGGGTAGAATATCATATTAGGTGGACTCTGGGGATTCATCCCACTCTGAGTTTACCAGGAAATAGGGGGAGGGGAAGAAGTGAGACAGCTAACACAGGGTTCAAACGGAGCTACAGCTGATAAGAGGAGGAGAAGGGGGAAATTGAGAGTTTGGTGTGTCTCTTCCATCCATTAGAGCCCTACAAAGGTTATGTTTTCTCTGCTAGAGACATTTAAGAAATTGTTGGCTCTTGTCTTATCAGAGGTTCTGCAGAACTTAAGGAATTTTTGGCATGATCACAGAAACGGAACAATTCTGCTTCTGTAATAAGCCTCTGGCTAGAGACATCAAGTGATGCTAGATCAGAAGTGTCCTAGTTGTGAACTTTAGGTGAGAGCAACAGCTTCTGTCAGTTGATTTCATTTTCTTTCTGATAATTTTCAAAATTCTTACTTTGTCACATTGCACTAAACCTCCGCAACAGTAGTATTCAAACTGAGACTATTCTCTTGTTCTGAATGGGCTGGTTTTCTCAGCTTCTGTTTCCATCTTTACTACATAAAAATGTTGCATGAACATTCTCAGCACTGGAATTTGAAGTAGGAAGAAAGCTGAAATTGACATGTCCTTGTTTTCAACTTAGATTTAGTGGTTTCTGGGGAGAAATGTGGTGAAGTTGGTAAGAGTATGAATTTTTTATGTCAGGCCTGTATTTGACTCTCAGTTCTACTGTTCACCACCTGTATCACCTTAGACAAGTGACCTATCTTCTCTGGACCTCACTGTCTTCATCTGTAAAGATATTATTTCTCAGATAGCCAGTGTGCATGTAAATGAGATAATATACATAACAAGTATTTCATACACATAGTAGAAACTCAGTAAATATTAGCTGCTTTATTTTTGTGGTAGCAGTAGAAATTTATTACTTTTGTTATGAGAGGTTATCTTGAAATGGACATTGGGTTGAATATGTGCCTCCTTGTTAGGGCGTTATGCTGTGAACGACACATAACATTTTGAGTAGTGGTTTAATTCCACAGTTTTCCAAAAGGAAATAAACTAGTAAAGAAAAGCAGAAAGACTTAGTTTAAAAGCACTAATACTTACTCTTCTATCTTTACTTCCTTCTTTCCTCTTCAGATAGAAATAATAGATTTGGTAATCTTCTGCATCAAAATATGCATAAAGTGGTTGAGGTTATCATGGGAGTAAGAAAAGAGAAGGATTGACTGGGTGTGGTGGCTCATACCTGTAATCCCAGCACTTTGAGAGGCCAAGATGGGAGGATTGCTTGAGGCTAGGAGTTAGGAACTTGGGCAACATTGCGAGATCCCATCTCTATTTTTTAAAATACAGACATACACATACACACGCATATTTGTTTTTAAGAGAGAAAAGAGAAGGATTGAAGGTAGAATCTTAAGTGGCACAGACAGAGTTTCCAGGGAGGAAGGTCAGGAAAATTACAAAGCAGGAGTCAGTTTAGTATACTGGAAAGTACATTGAAGTGGAGAGATCTGGGTTCTTCTAATCTCACTTTGTCCATTCATAGTTTGTACCCTTCCCTGCTATATAGACTGAACTTGATCACAAAATCTTTTTGAATACCTGAGATTCTCCTTCTGAATGGAGCAAGAGCTACTTGGAAAGTAAAGAACAGATGAACCAGGATAGTGTAATGTCTGAGAAACTGGAATTTCAAAAGGAACAGTATCAGATGTTACAGAAATAAAGGAGGATGAGAGCTGGGGAAAGGATGAGGTATGCAAGAGGCCACTTAGTCTACAGACAGAGAAATACCTGCAGTGTGAGATTTACTATGAAATACCAGGTAACAGGAATTACTCCAAGCTGGGAAGTGGCTCACACCTGTAATCCCACCACTTTGGAAGACAGAGGCGAGAGGATTGCCTGAGCCTGGGGGTTCGTGACCAGTCTGGGCAACTTGGTGAGACCTCATCTCTACCATAAATTTTTAAAATTAGCTGGGTATAATGGTGCATCCTGTAGCTCCAGCCACTTGGAGGGCTGAGGTGGAAGGATCTCGTGAGCCCAGCAGGTCAAGGATGCAGCAGCTGTGAGCGTGCCACTGCACTCTAGCCTGGGCGACAGAGTGAGACTCCAACTCAAAAAAAAAAAAAATGATTCCAAGTCCTCTTGCTGACTTTGTAGGTAAGATTGATGTTAATAAAAATCTTCCTGATGCATTAAGAAACATGTAAGCCAGGCCCGGTGGCTCAGCCTGTAATCCTGTGCCTTGGGAGACTGAGGTGAGTGGATTGCCTGAGCCTGCGGGTTCGAGACCCGCCTGGGCAACTTGGCGAGACCTCATCTCTATAATAAATTAAAAAATTAGCTGGGTGTGGTAGCACGTGCCTGTAGTTCCAGCTACTTGGATGGCTGAGGCGGAAGGATTGCCGGAGCCCAGCAGGTCGAGGCTGCGGTGGCCGGGAGCGGCCTCTGCACTCCACTCTGGGCTACAGGGTTAGACTCAAAAAAAAAAAAGAAACATGTAATCGTGTTGTCTTCAATACATTAAACTATTTGAAGATTTTTTTCATTTAAAGTTGAAGAGAATTTTAGTTCATTGCTGGGTGAGACAGAACTAAATTTCCTTGTTTCTCTTGAGAGTTTTAATGCAATTCTCATTTTAAATGGTTTTTTGTTTGTTTTATAGATTTAGTGTACCATTATGGATGGAGGGGATGATGGTAACCTTGTTATCAAAAAGAGGTTTGTGTCTGAGGCAGAACTAGATGAGCGGCGCAAAAGGAGGCAAGAAGAATGGGAGAAAGTTCGAAAACCTGAAGATCCAAAAGGTATATGCACTTGAAGTTTGACATTCAATATACTGATCTTTAATCTTCGTAACATCCCTGCAAAAGTAGGTATGAATGGTCCTCACTTTAGAGTTGAGGAATGGAGTCTCAGAAGGGTGAAATAACCTAGGTGAAACCTTCTATAGCTGGGAGCAGAACCAAGGTACTACTCCATCATTGTCCTTTTCTGCCTGCCATACTGCCCTCTAGGAGATTCTGCTAGTCTGTGTTATCTATACAGGTTGACCCATGGTCTAAATAGCGGAGAGCACTGCTGCTGTGGAGAGTTTGGGCTGGCCCTTCAGTGAACTGTCTAAGGCCACACTATTGACATCGACAGTTAGCTTTAAGAACTTCTGGTCCCTCTCTAAGGTCCAAAGGGAAACTGTGGACTTGGTACTATTTTTGTGTTATCCTTGCCCTCAGATCATGCAGAGACTTGACTTTCTCTTTAAAACCCTTTGTGATTCCAAAATAATATGAAAAGTAACCCTTTCTCCTCTCCTCTCCTTTTCCTTTCAGAATGTCCAGAGGAGGTTTATGACCCTAGGTCTCTATATGAAAGGCTACAGGAACAGAAAGACAGGAAGCAGCAGGAGTATGAGGAGCAGTTCAAATTCAGTAAGTTTCAGAAAATACAGAGTTCAAGGGACTCTGCAGGGTCTTTTGAATGCAGTTTTGCCTCATTCAACACTTTCTGAAACTAACCATGGAATTTTCTTGAATATCTAGTCCTGCAGATGCTCATTTGGTAGAAAAGAGATGATGCTGAACATTTTTGACCATGCTGAACATTTTTGTTTAGAGCTCAAAACACTCATTCTAATTCTCTGGTAATATCTAATAATGAGAGAAATGCCTTGATTTTCATGCCCTGTTATCTATTCAAAAGCCATGGTGTTTACCAGTTCTTTCTTCTAGTCCCCTGAAGAATGTGCTATTTATTAAAAAAAGGAAAAGAAAAAAAATTTTATTTTTTCCCTTAGCCTATTAAGTGTTCCTTGCTTAATTACTTCCTCAGAAAACATGGTTAGAGGATTAGATGAAGATGAGACCAACTTCCTTGATGAGGTTTCTCGGCAGCAGGAACTAATAGAAAAGCAGCGAAGAGAAGAAGAACTGAAAGAACTGGCGGAATACAGAATATCCTTTGTACTTTGAGAGAAATCTGTAAGGTGTTCGTTTTCTCATCAGCATCTATGGATTTCAGTTTTATGATAAACAGAAAGAGGATTTTATGTGTGTGTGTCAGAGTCTTACTTTGTTGCCCAGGCTGGAGTGCAGTGGCACGCTCACAGCCACCATAGCTTTGACTTGCTGGGCTCAGGTGATCCTTCCGCCTCAGGCTTGCAAGTAGCTGGAACCACAGGTATGCGCTACCATGCCCAGCTGATGTTTTAATTTATTGTAGAAATGAGGTCTCACCATGTTGCTCAGGCTGGTCTTGAACCCCTGAGCTCAGGCAGTCCTTTTACCTCCACCTCCCAAAGTGCTGGGAGTACAGACGTGAGCCATTCTGCCTGGCAGAAAGAGGATTTTCTACCTGGTAATCTCTAAAATCTCTTTCAACACTGATATTCCTATGATTTTGAAGAGCTGGCAGTGATTTATGGAGTTTATGTGGTGTTCAAGAGTGTTGCAATAAAAAATTCATATCCTTTAGGATTATGTAAAGGCAGGAATCCTAGTAGTTGGTACTACGATATTCTTGCCTCATGGGATTAAGTTCTGAGATGGATAGCAATGCAGTCACCCTCATTCAGGGGAGAAATTGACTCCTGAGTTTTGTTTTTATTTGTTTGTTTGTTTTTGAGCCAGGGTCTCACTCTTTTGCCGAGGCTAGAGTGCAGTGGCACAATCACAGCTCACCACAGCCTTGACCTCTTGGGCTCAGGCAGTCTTTCTGCTCAGCCTCTTGAGTAGCTGGTACTACAGGCATGTACCATCACGCCTGGCTATTTTTTTTTATTTTTTATTTTTTAGTTGGAGTCTCACTCTGTTGCCCAGGCTCTGGAATGCTGTGGCACTCTCATGGTCACTGCAGCCTCGACCTGCTGGGCTCAGGCAATCCTTTCGCCTCAGCCTTCCAAGTATCTGGAACTACAGGCGTGTGCCACTATGCCCAGCTAATTTTTTTTTTTTTTTTTATCGTAGAGACGAGGTCTCACCAAGTTGCCCAGGCTGGTCTTGAACCCCGGGGCTCAGGCAATCCTCTCATCTCGGCCTCCCAAAGTGCTGATATTACAGGCTTAAGTCACCGTGCCTGGTCTTTTGAGTTTTAAAATAACATGCTTTGCAACTTTCCTGTGTCCTTAGTAAGACTTCTCCCACTGTTACAGCATGGTCTGTGCCCAGAGAGGGGTTGAGAAAGCAACAAAGATGACTTTTCTTTGGCTTTAATATTGCCTTTTTGGCATCTTAATAGACATCCCAGGTGTAAGTTGGCTGAATCCAAATTCTCAATTTCATGCCACATCACCCCCACTCTCATCACACTGTTCTCCCCCAAAGTCTTTTTTCTGGACTTCTCAGGCTCAGTAACTGGTGGTCTTATGCCCCAGGTGCCTGGACCCAAAACTACCTCCAAAATGTATTCCCAATCACTTCAGTACTTGGTATCTCTACTGCTACTGTAGCAGTTGTAGACTTTCCTCTGATTGCTATGACCATCTAATTGGCTTCTGGTTTTGCTCTCATTCTCAATAATCTGTTCTTCAGACAACAAAGGACACTTTTTTTTTTTTGGTCGGAGTCTCATTCTGTTGCTTAGGCTGGAGTGCAGTGCAGCACTCATGGCCACTGCTGCCTCAACCTGTTGAGCTCAGGTAACTTTCTGCCTCAGCTTTCCAAGTAGCTGGAACTAAGTGCCACCATGCCCAGCTAATTTTTTAATTTATTGTAGAGAGAGGTCTTGTCAAGTTGCCTAGGCTGGTCTCGAACCACTCGATTCAGGCAATCCTCTTGCCTCCACCTCCCGCCGAGATTACAGGCATGAGCCACTGCCCCCGGCCCAAAGAGGACTTTTAAAAACATATATGGCATCATGTTACTTTTCTGTTTGAAACACTCTAGCGGCTTCTGATTGCGTTTAGACTAAAGGCTACATTCTTTATCAGGCCCTAGAAGGTTTTGTGTGATTTAGGCCAACCTGCCTCCCTGTTGCATATTAAAACCACTCGTAATCCCAGCACTTTGGGAGACTGAGGTGAGTGGATTGCCTGAGCCTATAAGTTCGAAACCAGCCCAGGCAACTTGGCAAGACCTCGTCTCTACAATAAATAAAAAAAATTAGCTGGGCATGGTAGCGTGCACCTGTAGTTCTGGCTACTTGGAAGGCTGAGGCAGAAGGATTGCTGGAACCCAGCAGGTCGATGCTGTTGTGGCCATGAGTATGCCACGCTCTCTAGCCTGAGTGACAGAGTGAGACTCCAACTCAAAAAAAAACAACAACAAAAAACACTCTTTCTTGTGTTGACTGTGCCCCAACCTGTTGGCCTTCTTTATGTTACTCCCTCACTAGGCTTTGCAAACCTACTCAAGGTCTTCAACTTGCTATTTCCTCAGCCTGAAATGTTCTGCCTTCAGATTTCCAAGGCTGGCATTTCATGGCTCAGGTCTCAGTTTAACTCTCCCATGTGGAGATCTTCCTAAGCACTCCGGCTAAAATTGTACCCACCCCATCTCTGTCTGTAATTCCATTTTTTATAGCATTGTTACTCTCTTAAAGTTTTCTTACTTGCTTACTGGTTTATGTCTTTACTACTGGAGTGTAATGTAAGTAACCTCCTTAAGAGCCAAGACTTTATGACTTGATCACCTCTGATTTCCCCAGTGCCTGGCACATGGTAGGTTCTCAGTAAATTAATGTGAATAAATTAGCGAATGGCTCATGGAAGATGTTAATAAAACCCCTAACATTTTTTCTCTTGTTAGTAAACTTATTTGGATATTTCAAGCTTACATGTTGAATAATATCATTAGTGTTATTGAACAGACTTCACTTCTAAGATTGATGATATGACTTGTGTATGTGCTAATTGGTACCTTCTTGTTGGTAGTTTACAGTAGGTGCCATTAAAGAATTATGTGGGCTGGGTGCAGTGGCTCAAGCCTGTAATCCCAGCACTTTGGGAGGCCGAGGCAAGAGGATTGCTTGAGCCCAGGGGTTCGAGACCAGACTGGGCAACTTGGCGAGACCTCGTCTCTACAACAAATGAAAAAATTAGCCCAGTGTGGTGTCGCGCGCCTGTGGTTCTGCCTACTTGGAAGACCGAGGCAGAAGGATCACCTGAGCCCAGCAGGCTGAGGCTGCAGTGGCCATGAATGTGCCACTGCACTCTAGCCCGGGTGACAGAGTGAGATTCCGACTCAAAAAAAAAGAATTATGTGGATGAAAATGTGGACAAATTCTCTTGGAACTGTTGTAGATCTGAACTGGCAGCAAAAGTCCTGAATTCCAGTCCTAATTTTGTTAGTGGCATTCAGGTGCAACATGAAGCTAGGAGATGATGGGAAGTTACACCTCAATACCAACTGCAGAATTGAGACCAATTCTTTTGAACACTACCCCCCTCTCTCCATCTTGATGACCCCAGGATAATATCATGTGTTTGTAAAGATAGGCAGATACATGGATTGCATTGTTTCTGACACCAAGCTTTTTCTCTAAGGAAATACATTCATTACACGTGTCACTTGAATTATATCTTGTTTGGCAGACTAGCAAATAAGACATAAAGTGTCTCTGGAGAGTAGTGCCGTGAGTGTGAGATGCCCTTTGGTTTTCAATTAAAGAGAAAGACTGAACAGGGCAGCAATAAGGCAAAAGAAACCTTTCTGTCCTGGTAACACTGCAGTAGCATTAAAGAGGATTCAGGGATATTGACTTTAACTGGAAACTTAGAAAGTTCTGGCTGTCTAGAAAAATTGAAGAAAAACAGGCCTTCCAACCCACTGACATATAGCATATTAATCCCAAGCACGCAAGTAGCCAGAGACGTGTTGAGTTAGGAATTGAGGATTAGACGTTTGTTTATCAAAGCTCTAAATTAGGAGCTGGTTCTTGACTTTGCTTGATTATTATATGATACATTTTATAACATGATACTTCTGAATAAAAATAAGCAGCGGTTTGTGCCATGTAAACAACAGAATTCTTGTTGTTTCCTCTCAGGTTAAACCAGTATTTAGCAATATTATGCATGTTTTAAAAAATGCAACTTTTAAGGAGTGCCTCATCTAATGAATTTCTTGAGATTTTTGAGGTGTATTTGTCTTTTTAAAGCATTTTGGGGGATGGACTTAACTGCAAAAACTTACTTATACTTTGGATGTGGATAAAAAATAAGATTATTACCACCAACAACCTCCCCCAACCCCGCAAAGGTTAGGGCTTTTCTTCACTTTATTTTTTTCAGATTGGAAAATATAGTTTATTTAGAAAGCATATTAGAGAGAGAGAGAGAGAGAGAGGAAGAGAGAAAGAATTCACCTTCCCAAGGTAGGGGAGAGGGCCAAAGCTAAGGAATCAAAAGCATGGCTGCTTTTCTTCACTTTAAAAGAATAAAAAGTTGAGCCAGGCTTGGTGGCTCAGCATGTAATCCCGCGCTTTGGGAGGCTGAGATGAGTGGATTGCCTGAGCCCGTGGGTTCGAGACCCGCCTGGGCAGCGAGACCTCATCTCTACAATAAATCAAAAAGTCAGCCGGATGTGGTAGCGCATGCCTGTAATTCTGGCTACTTGGAAGGCTGAGGCGGAAGGATCGCAGGAGCCCAGCAGGATGAGGCTGTGGTGACTGTGAGTGTGCCACTGCACTCCAGTCTGGGTGACAGAGTGAGACTCCAACTCAAAAAAAAAAAAGAATAAAAAGTTGAATGTTGGATTTTTTTCTATGTTGTGGTATTATAAATATATGTGTGCTTTTTTCCATTTTTTGTTTTAGTTTTCAATATTTAATATTGAGAGTTTTCTTGGAGAATTTCTGTCTCTTGAAGGCGTTGCAGGTAAAAATGCTCATGGTTTTTGGCATTCTCTACCAGAACAATGAAATCTCTTTAATTTTTTTTTGGTAAAAATAAACATTTGGTATTACCATGTTAACTGTTTCTGTGATGACCTTAAAAACATTAAATTGATGAATTCATATTAGTGCTGATCATTATACATAATCCCCATTGAATACTGCAAATATTTAAGGTAACTGGTTCCCATAAGAACAGAGTTAGTGCCTGGAGTGATTAGAATTAGAATTTTCTTATTTCTGGTACCCAGTTTTCTCCATTGTTCAAATACACATAGATAAATAACTTTGACCATATATCCCGTACTTCCACCTACCGCTTTAGTATGATAATTCATGCTTCTTAGATTCATGCTTAGCTTTCTTGGGCACTAGATGTCACTAGTGTTCCAATAAGGTACTACTGCATCTTAAATAAGGACTTATCTGTTGTGGAAGACGTTGTGAGAGAGAGCATGAAAGGAAGGGAAGGATGGAGGCTAGTGGAGAGAAAAGCAAAAGTAACAGACTTGGGGGCCAAAGATTGACATCCAGCATGAACAAATATATTACAAATGAACTGGCTGTGCTTTTAAAAACAACTTTTCTGTTCTTGTGTTGTATATGCCACAGGATTTCTAATTAAAGTCATCTTGAGAGAGTATTTAAAACAGACTCCTGGGCCCCTAGAGGTCTTTATTCAGAAGTTTGAGGTAGGAAGGAACCTGACCTTTTTAATGAGCCTTGGGACGATTCTGATTTTCCCTTGACCAGTACAGTAGGAGTTAGTCTTTACAGTGTTGGAGATTGAAGGCAGCAGATAGTCATAAGGACAGTCTACAAAATTTTGAGTTTATCCTTAGAGAAGAAGCACATATTTTCAGGGAAGCCACTTGTTTTTTTCTGTTTCCTTAAGATCTTTGTTTTTCCTATCAAGCATAATATTGGCCATGTCTTTGGTAATAGCAGGTTTTCTGACTGTGCTCAGATTTTCTTTCAGTATTAGAAGACAAGTTTCTTCTCTGTATTATTTTGGGCTTGATATGCTATCTTCCTCTGTGATCACCTGCATTTCTGGATTTGATTGGCTGAATAAAGGATGGGGGGGACTTTTTTATATAAGTAGTCTAGACAGTACACAGCACATCTGACAGGCTAGTGGGTTATTATATTTGTTGTGCTTTGCTTGATTTACCATTGCCCTGTGGTAGTTCTTCCTTTTGCTTAGTTTGACCTTTAACCTGTAACTCACAATAATCTCAAGAAGGTTGGAATGTCTTCAGAAAACAAGAAGGAAGTAGAGAAGAAACCACCTGTGAAACCCATAGAAAGCAAGACCAAGTTCTCCCAGGCGAAGCTGTTGGCTGGAGCTGTGAAGCATAAGAGGTCAGCCAGTACTTGTGCAGCTTAGGTTTCCCTCTGACCATGTGCTTTGAAATGCCGCTTATCATGGTCACCAGAGCAAAAAAAGACCTTTCATAAGTCTTGGTGAAGTTCCTTTGGTGTGCTCACCTCTCTCTCCCCTTCCCTATTTGGTATTTTCTGTAACCTTTGACCTTTGTCTCTCTGATTCATTCAACACACATGATAGCTACTCTTCATTGGCCATCTGCCATGGGCTAGACATTGTGTTAAGTGCTTCCCGTGCACAATCTCATTCCTCAACAATTCTCTGCAGTACACATTAATATAATCCCTGTTTTACGGATGGGAGGACCAAGCATTTGAGAGGTTGAGAACCTTCTTTGTCCAAGGTCACAAAATAACAGGAGAGCTAGAGTTCAATATTTGAGTGTCTATCTAGGCAAATGAGGTAGAAGGTCTTGTGAAAGGATCTGTGTGGGGCATAATAGAGCAAGGAGGAGGAACATATAACTGCCGGAGAGTGTGTGTGTGCTCATGTTGGGGAAGTTAGGGAGGGCGTTAGAAAGATGTTGAGATAGGACAGCTAGAGCTTTGGCAGAAGGGACAAGGGAGAGAACAAGCCAGGCAGAGAGAACGGTGGCTGCAAATGTATTGTGGCCTGAAAGAACGTGGCTCACAGGGCTACAGACCTGGCTGTGGCTCTGTTTGATTGATGTGGGGGCGGTAGTACTACCTGAAGGTTTTGTAAGTTTTTTGCTGGGCTTGCTTCTCTCTTTCCAAATCCTGAAATAGCACCAGAGCGATTGAATCTGGCCATTTCAATCTGACCCAATAGACCATGGACGAAATGATGTTAAGTTTAAGTACAGTCTATTAAGAAAATCAATATGGTATATTGCAGCCAGCCATATGTTTTGAAGGGAGTATTGATGCAGTCTTGTCCTTTGGCATACCACCCATCTGCTGCAGATGTTCCTAGGAACATTGCCTACATGTAACAATGTCATCATGTTATAGCAGCAGAGGGAAGGAGTATTAGTAGCCTGAAAAGGGCTTGATATCCAAGCCATGAATTGTTCCTTTCAAGTTCTCACATAAGCGTTCCTGCAATATCCAGGGTCTTCAGAATTTGGACCTAGGTCAGTTTTACTGGACTGTGCCAAGGTATGGCTCTCCAGGTGGGCAAATGGTTATCTCTCAGGAATGCTCTTGAGTAGCAGAATGGGAGGTGTTAACTATCTCCCTTAGTCCTCAGATCACCTTTAGAAAAGGCTCTGTATTTGGTGATCTGCATATAACCCCCTTTGGATTTTGAAAATGTATCATTTAATGCTGCTTTGTGTTGCAAAGTGATGGATTAGTCTTCTGGGGCAGGAGTTCCTAATCTGTCCTGTCCTGGATTTATTACCTGGGAGTTTGTTCATGTGTATTCCCAGTTCTCACACTAATTCTGGTTCAGTAAGTTTGGAGTGAGGTCTGGGGGGTTGTAATTTTTAAGGTTTCATGGTTGATTCTGAAGGCTGATGAAAGTCTGGAAGCCATTGATGTGTATATGTTATGAAGCATAAAAACAAGCATCTATTTTTTGCCTTCTTCAAAGGTTACTTCTTTGTTTTGCTTTCTTCTAGTTTATTCTTTTGTCTATTGTTCTAAACAACTGTCAGGTACCTAGCTCATTCATTTTCAACCTTTTCAGTTATAGACATCTAAAGCTATACATTTTCCTCAGCTTTCATTGTATGCAAACTTTGTGTTTCCTTCTAACTATTTTTTAAACCTGTTGCCCAGGTTGGAGTGTTATGATGTGATCATAACTCACTGCAGCCTTGAACTCCTAGACTCAACTGATCTTTCTGGTTCAGCCTCTTGAGTAGCTGGGACTACCGATGTTCCACTACACCTGACTTATTTTAAAATATTTTTTAGAAACTGAATCTTGCAGGGCTGGGCTCGGTGGCTTAGTCTGTAATCCCAGCAGTTTGAGAGGCCGAGGTGAGTGGATTGCCTGAGCCCGTGGGTTCGAGACCCGCCCGGACAATTGGTGAAACCTTGTCTCTACAATAAATCAAAAAATTAGCTGGGCGTGGTAGCATGCGCCTGTAGTTCCGGTTACTTGGAAGGCTGAGGCGGAAGGATCGCCGGAGCCCAGCAGGTCGAGGCTGCAGTGGCCGGGAGCATGCCACTGTACTCCAGTCTGGGTGACAGTGAAACTTCAACTCAAAAAAAAACAAAACAAAACTGAATCTCCCTATATTATCCTGGCTGATTTTGAACTTCTGGGCTCAAGTAATCTCTCTTCAGCCTCCCAAAGTGCTGAGATTACAGTTGTGAACCACTGTGCCCAGTTCTCTCTAAGTATTTAAAAATATACTTTATGACTTCTTTGACTCAGAAATTATTTAGAAATATTTATTTTAAATCTCCATGTTGAGATTAACCATATTTCATTTGTCCTAAGATAAACCCCCACATTTTAACTTAATGATGTTAAAATAATCAATGGTATCTTATAGGCTACAAAGTATATTTATCTTTACTTATTGATTTTTAACTTAACTGCATTATGGTTTGTATATACTGATTCTCCTAAAGTTGTTTTAAGTCCAGGCGCAGTGACTGACGCCTATAATCTTAAATACTTTGAGAGGCCAAGGTGGGAGGATTGCTTGAACCCAGGAATTCGAGACCACCTTAGGCATCATAGTAAGACTTTGTCTCAATAAAACATTTGCCAGGTGTGATGGCACATGCCTGTAGTTCCAGACACTTGGAGGCTAAGGAAGAAGGATTGTCTGAGCTGTGGTGAGCCGTGATTATGTCACTGCACTCTAGCCTAGGCGAGAGAGTGAGATCCTAATTCAAACAAACAAACAAATAAATCGGGTTGCTTTAGACTTGCTTTGTTATCTGTTCCTGAGGTTAACTTTTTGTGAATATTCTAAGTAAGTTTGAGAAGAATCTGTGTTTGTTATTGTTGGTTCTGGGTTATTTGTAGATGAAACAAATCAAGCTTGTTAAATGTATTGTTCAAATCTTCTGTGTCTTTTTGTATTTGTCTGCTTGACCTTTCAGTACTTGGGAGAAGTATTTTGAAGTCTTCCACTATAACAGTGATTTTTGAATTTCTTCTCATAGCTCTGTCAAATATATACCTTAAGCTTCTTAATTAGATGCATACATGTTCAGAATTGCCAAGTTTTTATTTTTATTTTCTAAGTGAGAAAGCAGAATTTATTGAGAGGAGAGACAAGTTCCCACAGTGGGAGGGGACCCGAAGGGGGTGCCCCATCAAGTTTTTATATGTTTCTTATAAATAGCTGCTTTTAAATTTAGTCTGTTAATCTCTGTTAACTAGTAAGTTTAGTCTTCTTATAATATTAAGATTTTTGATATAATTTATATTTTTAATGTTATTTTTCTTTTGGCTTTCTACAAATAGTTTTTCTTGTATTCTTAGCATTTTAAAAAATGATTCTGATTAAAAAATATTTTATTCTTTTTTTTTCTTTCTACTAGTTTGCATTTATATCCTGAAATTTGCCAGGTGCACTTAGCAAACTCTAAAGTAAATGGCTCTCTTACTATCCTACAGAATTACATATGGACCTTAGAACCTTTAGCAACAATTGCCCTCTTCCTTCTTTACATGCTACTATGCTCCGGGACTTCAGTATGGTCATTAAAACACCACACATTATATGTCACATTTTATACAAACGCCATTTGTTTAGATTTATATTTCTATTTGCCAGTTTCTTTGTTCACCATCCTTTTCTTCTGGGATTATTTCTTTGTTGGTCAAAATACATTCTCTAGACATTCTTTTAGTGAAAGTCTTTTGGGTGACTCAGAATCTCTAGCATGTCACTGAAGGTGTTTTCTTTAATCTCTAATAACTTAACTAAATTTTTGTCATTTGTGAACATGTCCAAATGTTTATGAAATCCATCTGTGGGTCTAACCAAAATGAATTATAAGGACAGCAAAGACTCAGAAGTCTAAGTGATGCTTGAAGATACAATGCTTTGCTCCTTGGATTTGTCAGGAGTTTAAATTGTCCTTATAACTAATGATGTAATTGGAAAGAGATTAAGAATCTGAAATGAAGGACTTTTCATTTTACATCATCCCAGCTGTCCGAGGCTACCTAAGACCCATATAAATAGTCATTGGAGCTCCTGCTTCTCTAAGCTTTGATCCTGAAGATTGACTGTAGCTCAAATCACATGTGTTTTGTTACAGCTCTGAGAGTGGCAACAGTGTGAAAAGACTGAAACCAGACCCTGACCCAGATGACAAGAATCAAGGTGGGTGGCTCCCTTTACCTTTTTCTTTTACTTATAATACATGTGAACCAGAATGCATTCTATCTGCAGATGAATGCACTATTCCCTCTTACCAGTTTATTTTATACCAGGTAGAATTTTTATCCAAGAGTATATTGGCTACCCTGTAAAAGTAATATGTTGGAAACCAGTGGAGTTGATAAATAACAATTGTGCTCTCCCAGGAATGCTTACAGGGCCCTGGTCATATCACCTCTGCTCACAAAGGGTTTTTTTCTGTTTCCGCAAAATGTCAAGTTTCTTGATTTCACCTGACTTGCCTGGCTCCTGCTCTTTATTGGATTGGATTGAGCCTAGAAGCATAGTACAGTCTTCAGGAGTGTACTGTCTTTGGTTTTTATCTTTATGTGATGAAATCTGCTTTTGTATTAAGTGGCAAGAAGTTGTATGTGAAGGTTAATGTTCTTGGGACTGGATTAGGGATGAGAAATTCAAATCTGTTTTCAATTTCACCTTGACTCCCTGTGGGATTGAGACTCTGAACTGAAATCCATGGGTCAACAGGGCTTACACTTATTTCTCTTCCAAAAATAAGCAATGGATGCTTTTTTATGTATCTACTGAGCACCAGTGATGGTGGGCTGTTGCTGTTACCCTTTTGCTGTAGAACCCAATTTTAATAAGACTTTCAGTGAAGATTTTCTCTTCTATCTATATCCTCTTCCATCTAGTTCTCCGTAGAGAAAAACAGTATTATACGTTTCTTATGTGTCTGTTTAGAGCTATTCTGTGTATGCACAAGCAAGTACAAATATATGTATGCATTTATATTTACTGCTTTGGATAATTTAAAACATATTCAAAACTTGGGATAACAGTATAATGAACCCCTATCACCTAGCTTCAATAATTTCTAACATAGCCAATCTTATTTCATTTATTCCTCCCCAACTCTAATATTTTAAGACAATTCCAGCATCATATCATTTAATTCATAATTCTTTAGTATGTATCTCTAAAAAATAGAGTTTATTTTCCCTTTTTTTAACAATTGCCATATCATTATTATATCTAGAATAATCACAATAATTACTAAGTATTATCAGATATGTTGCATTCATTTTCCTCAATTGTCTCAAAACATTTTTTTCTTGACAGTTTTTTTTTGTTTTTTTGTTTTTGAGTTGGAGTCTCACTCCGTCGCCCAGACTGGAGTGCAGTGGCCTCTCCCGGCCACCGCAGCCTCGACCTGCTGGGCTCCAGTGATCCTTCCGCCTCAGCCTTCCAAGTAACTGGAACTACAGGCGCGCGCCACTATGCCCGGCTAATTTTTTTTTTGGATTTATTGTAGAGATGAGATCTCGCCAAATTGCCCAGGCAGGTCTCAAACCCGTGGGCTCAGGCAATCCACTCACCTCGGCCTCCCAAAGTGCTGGGATTACAGGCTGAGCCACCGAGCCCGGCCCCAGTTGTTTTTTTTTTAAACTTAGGATACAAGCAAAGACAAGACATTATATTTGGCCGTGGCATTTTTAAAAAGTCACTGAGGTATGATTCACATACCATAAAATTCACCCTTTAAACAAGGATACAGCTCGGTGGCTTTTTGTATGTTCACAAGGTTATACAGCTATCATTACAGTCTAGTTTCAAAATTCTTTCAACACTCAGAAGAAACCCAGCACCATTAACAGTTATTCCCCATTCCTCCTCCCCCCAGCCACTGGCAACCACTAATCTACTGTGGATTTTGCTTTTCAGACCATTTCATAAAAAATTGAATCATACAACATGTGGCCTTTTGTGTCTAGATTGTTTTCACTCACCATAATGTTTTCAAGGTTCATCCATGTTGTAGCATGTGTTAGTACTTTTTACTAATGGTGGGCTAATATTCATTATAGGATATCACATTTTGTCCATTCATTTATTAATGAACATTTGGGTTGTTTCCACTGTTTGGGTAATATAAATCATGCTGCTAATGAACATTCATGTGCATGTTTTTGGGTAAACAACTGTTTCCACTTCTATTGGGTATATACCCAGGAGTCGAGTTGTTGGGTCATATGTAGCCATGTTTAGTTTTTTGAGGAACTGCAAAACTGTTTTCCAAAGTAGCTGAACCATTTTTACATTCTAATATATGAGGGTTTCAGTTTTTTCACATTCTTGTCAACACTAGTTACTATCTTATTTACTGTAGCCATCCTTGTGGGTATGAAGTGGTGTCTCATTGTGGATTTGGTTTGCATTTCCCTATGACTAATGATGTTGTACTATTGGCCATTTGTATATCTTCTTTGGAGACATATTTATACAAATCCTTACACTGTTTTTAAAGTGGTTTGTCTTTATTGTTGAGTTGTAAGAGTTCTTTATATATTCTAAATACTAGACACTTATCAGATGGATGCTTTGTAAATGCTTTCTCCTATTCTGTAGGTTTTCACTTTCTTGATAATATCCTTGGAGCACAAAGTTTTAATTTTGATGACATTCCATTTATCTGTTTTATTCTTTGGTTGCTTTTACTTTAGGTGTCATATCTAAGAAACCATTGTCTAATCCATGGTCGTGAAAATTTATATCTATATTTTCTTCAAAGAATTTTATAGTTTTAGCTCCTATACATTAGACCTGATTTTTGCGTATAACATGAAGTAGGGATCCACTTTCGTTCTATGTGGATATCCAGTTGTCCCAGCACTATTTGTTAAAAAAGACTATTCTTAGGCCAGGCGCGGTGGCTCATGCCTAAAATTCCAGCACTTTGGGAGGCCGAGGTGAGAGAATTGCATGAGCCCACAGGTTCGAGACCACCTGGGCAACTTGGTGAGACCTTGTCTCTACAATAAATCAAAAAATTAGCCTAGTGTGATGGTACGTGCCTGTAATTCCAGCTACTTGGCAGACTGAGGTGGAAGGATCACCTGAGCCCAGCAGGTCGAGGCTGCAGTGGCTGTGAGTGTGCCACTGCACTCCACCCTGGGCGACAGAGTGAGACTCCAACTCAAAGAAAAAAAAAGATTATTCTTTCTTCCACTGAATTGTCATGGCTCTCTTGTCAAAAGTTAGTTGATTGTAATTATATGAGTATACTTTTGGATGCTTTTCCATTGATCTATGTTTGTTCGTATACCATTACCACACAGCCTTAATCATTATAGCTTTATAGTAAATTTTGAAATTAGGAAGGGGAGGAGCACAACATCAATAAGAGTACCTGATCTCAAACCAGGCAAAGTGGGGGAAATGGGAGGCCCAAACTTCACCTGTACAGTGAGCACTTGTATACCTAATCCTGAATTGTGCCCCACATCTTTAAAATAAAATTTTTAAAAATTAAGAAATTAGGAAGTGTGAATCTTCCAACTTTGTTCTTTTTCAAGATTGTTTTGGCTATTTGAGGTCACTTGTATTTCCATATAAATTTTGGGTCCAGTTTGTCAATTTTTGCAAAAAGGTAGCTGAGATTTTGTTACATGGATTATTGGAACTTGTAGATTAATTTGGGAATATTGCCAATCTGTGCCATCTTACCAATAGAGTAATATGTCTTTGAAATCAAATTTAACCTGTTAATTCTAACTCCTTTCTAAACCTGTGTTTTGTTTTCTTTGTATTTTTGTAGAAAAACTCAGTCTTTGTTCTGTGGAGTTTCCCACACTCTAGATTTTGCTATTTGCATCCCTAAGGTGTTCCCTTATACCTTGTTTCCTGTAAAATGGTAATTAGATCTAGAAGCTTGATCAATTCAAGTTTATTTTTTTGGCAAGACTGCTTCATACATGGTTTTTACATTTTCATTATTAGTAGTATTTTAATTTAACCTATTCTTGTTTTCATTGCTTAGTTCCCTTGTTATCATACCTTGGAAATTGCTACATAATTGGACATAAAGAACTTCCTCCCTTTTTTTTTTTTTTAAGAGACAGGGTTTTGCTCTGCTGCCTAGACTGAAGTGCAGTGACCTGAGCATAGGTCACTGCAAACTTGAAGTCTTGGGCTCAAGTGATCCTTCAGCCTCCCAAGTAGCTAAGACTGACAGGTGCATGCCACCATGCCTGGCTAATTAAAAAAAAATTGTAAAGATGGGATGGGACCCAAAAAATTGTAAAGATGGGATGCTATGTTGCCCAGGCTAGTCTTGAACTCCTGGCCTCCCTACTCAGTTTCCCAAAGTGTTGGATTATAGGCATGAGCCACTGTGCCCTACTAAATTATCCCAATTTATACTCTCATCAGCAATGTAGAAATTCCTGTTCGTTGACATCTTTTTAATGTATAGGAAACTTTCTAAAATATGACTGCTTGTTTAGGATAGGTGTATACCGTATATATGTATACACACACATAAAACTTCATAGGAATTTTTTAAAAAGTTAATCAATTCCCTTTAGAGATGAGGTCTTACTGTGTTGCTCAGGCTGTAGTGCAGTGGCTATTCACGGGTGTGATCATGGTACACTACAGCCCCAAATTTCCTGGGCTTAAGCAGTCCTCCCACTTTAGCATCCCGAGCAGCTGGAACAACAGGCACATACCAGTGCACCTGGCATAGGAATCGTAAATGTATTTCAACTAGTAAGCCAGTTGCCCTGTATCTGGTTCTTATTTTGTGGCAGGAACTATTTGAATGAATCATTGGAAAAGAAAACTTGTTGTGGTTTTTTTGACTATCTCAGGCAAACACTTGTGTTTCAGAGTCATCTTTTTTATCATTCTAAATCCTTTTTCCTACCACTGCATTCTTGCAGCAGAAGCTAGGCGAGAAATATTCTCCTTTACTTGGAATTAAGGCCCCATAAAAAGAATACTCCCGAAGCTTGCTTAGAGTATCATCCTCAGTGGTAGAAAAACTTGCCCCTTGGTCATCCCCTATAGCTCTGTGACCCTGATGGAGATTCAAGCTTCCCCCATTGAAGAATTGAACTTGAGCTCTGAGCAGAGCCAGTGAATGCACAAGTTGGCCCTATCTACTCCCAAATCACGCATCTGTCTGAATACTAAGAACGTTTTCTATGAGTAATTTTCTGTGTTAATTTGGTATGACAATGTGTCCTGCAAATGCAGAAGTTGGCAGGAAAACTTCACCAAATGGGTGAGATCAGAGGGCATTATTTTGTTCTCTTTGGACAGTTTGCTTTTGGAATGAAATTTGTCAGAATTGCAATCTCTTTTCTTTCTTGAAACCTCCTAGATAATTGGTAGATTGGTCTTTTCATTTAAACTCCTCTGATGCCACTGGTCCAGATTCCTTGATTGTTTTTCTGTAGCTGGCTTCCATTCTTCTGTTAGGCCAGCTCACAAGCTTCAAAAGTAGTCTGAACTTGATCCTTCTTTTCTATTTAAAATAAATCCCTAAACTCAGTTCACCTTTGAAATACAGTCATGCTCCACATAACAATATTTTGGTGAAAGACAGCATATGTGTTATGTGGCCCCTATTCCCCACAGTGTCCTGCTACTGTTAATCCCTTTCTTGTAGTATTGTAATAGATGTACAGGACCCACTTATGAGTGAGAACATGTGGTATTCAGTTCTTTGTTTCTGTGATAGATCACTGAGTTTGATAGACTCTAAATCAATCCAAGTTGTTGTGAAGTCCATAATTCCAGTGGGAAACCCAAACTTCACCTATATGTAGACCATTTATGTACCTAATCCTGACTTGCACCCCACATCTTTAAAATAAAATAAAGAGCCTGGGCGCAGTGGCTCAAGCCTGTAATCCCAGCACTTTGGGAGGCCAAGATGAGGGGATTGCCTGAGCCCACGGGTTCAAGAACAGCCTGGGCACCATGGCAAGACATCATCTCTACAGGAAATCAAAAAATTAGCTGGATGTAGTAGTATATGCCTGTAGTTCTGGCTACTTAAAAGGCTGAGGTGGAAGGATCACCTGAGCCCAGCAGGTCGATGCTTGGGTAGCCATGAGCATGCCACTGTACTCCAGCCTGGGTGACGGAGTGAGAATCCAACTCAGAAATAAATAAATAAATAAATAAAATAAAGAGGGGAAAAAAATGTGATAGTGATCCCATAAGATTTTATAATACTTTACCTTTTCTATGTTTAGCCATGTTTAGATGCACAAATACCATAGTGTTACAGTTACCTCCCATATTTTGTACACTAACATACTGAACAAGTTTGTAGCCTAACAGCAATAGACAATACTATATGGCCTAAATGTGTGGTAGGCTGTACCATCTATGTTTGTACAATGGCTAAATTACCTAATAATGCATGTCTGATGTTGTAGCTCGTCATTAAGTGGGGGTGTCTGTACTTGATAAAATGATACACCTCACTGAACAGCTTCACATAAATTAGTTTTCTTTTTTGTTTGTTTGTTTGAATCAGAGTCTTACTCTGTTGCCCAGACTGGAGTGCAGTGGCATGCTCACAGCCACCCAGCCTTCACCTGCTGGGCTCAGGCAATTCTTCCACCTCAGCCTTCCAAATAGCTGGAACCAGAAGCATGCACCACCACATCTGGCTAATTTTTTTTTTTTTATTGTCGAGGCGAGGTCTCTCCAAGTTGCCCAGGCTGGTCTTGAACTCCTGGGCTCAGGCAATCTTCTCGCCTCTGCCTCCCAAAGTGCTGGGATTATAGGCGGGAGCCACCATGCCCCGCTGTATTTTTTTTTGTTAAACAATTTTTTTTTACAGAATAATCAAGGTGTTGTTAACTTTGAGTATTTCTGACAATACACAAAGTATATGTTAACACATAATACAATGTTTGCTTAAGTAATGAATGATATAGTTTGATGTTATGTCCCAGATTTTGAAAGTGCATCACATTTTCTTTTTTTTTTTTTTTTTTTGAGTTGGAGTCTTACTCTGTCACCCAAACTGGAGTGCAGTGGCCGCTCCCGGCCACTGCAGCCTCATCCTGCTGGGCTCCGGCAATCCTTCCGCCTCAGCCTTCTGAGTAACCGGAATTACAGGCATGCGCTACCACGCCCGGCTGATTTTTTGATTTATTGTAGAGATGAGGTCTTGCTGCCCAGGCGGGTCTCGAACCCGCAGGCTCAGGCAATCCACTCACCTCAGCCTCCCAAAGGCGCAGGATTACAGGCTGAACCACCGAGCCCAGCGTG